>NW_026057578.1:82590324-82612150 GCF_023721935.1 Panthera uncia | reverse complement strand
CCCCCCCCCGCCCCCCCTTAATAGATATTGTTTGAATTACGGCTTTCCTTTCAAATTGTGGCTGGCCATGTATGTTTTGGGATATGTTGTATGTATTGCATAAACACATAGACCATTTTCTGTTCAGATACTATATACTTTTATGTGCAACACGGTTATCCACATATATATAATATCTCTCATGCAAATATACAAAAATTCATGAGGATGTTTTGCTCTCTTAAAATCCTTTCAGATTGCTTGGATGATTTTCTTTACATGTTTTCAACTTACCTAACGGCAAACCTCACTTCATTCTACACTAGTCTAATTAATTTGACAGGACTGGAAACTTGTTCTTCCTGTTCACACTTATTATTCATCTTTTCAGAATGCCCTGTAGGGAGGATGAAGCACAATAAAGCAGTATTTACCAAATGCCTTAGTGCTAAATGCCCTTTTATGCTGACTCGGCACATTGGTGGCATGGAGTAGATCTGACTTTAGGGCAGCCTAACAAAAATGGCATTTTCTAGAGTATCATCTATTTAAACAGGTCTTAAAGAAGGGAACTACGTCCGTTTTTCCCTGAAGTTTTATAGTGGGCTCTGGGGACTACAATTTATCCCTACTGTATCTGAAATCTTTGCTAAAGAAATGACAGAGGTATCATATTTTGCAAGATAAGCCTTCAGTCTGCAGTGGCAAATGTAGAGATAATTTCAAGTTTTTTTAAGAACTGCAGACATAACCTGAAACATACCAAGCATTTTGAGAGGGGCTGGGTTGAAATGCAGAATCGATAGATGCAACCAGGGAGAAGGGCTTTTCCTTTTAGGCTAACTTTGAAATTCTCCTCAGAGAGCAAACTTTTGATAGGGGGCAAAGATTCTTACAAGGTTGGTACAGGTGGATAATTAAAAAAATAAGAGTGAATTTATCTGCATACATTATTTAAATACCTAAAGCATTTCTCTGCTTTAATGATAAATTACGATCAGTAAAATCTGTTGGCTGCCTTCAAGCTAACTAATGGATCACTAATCAGCAACAGTCGAATCATCCTAACTAAGGTGGAATAAATATCTCCAAGGAAGCTGCAGTTAATTTTTTCGGTCTAAACCTGTACAGATGCTGACATATACGTACCTATATTCTTGTACTACATATGTGTGTGTGTGGATATGTGCATACATGTGTTTGTATGCACACGTTAAAAACCTTTGACATCTTCTTGTTCACCCACCACTGCTCTATTCTTCTTGGTATGTTGTATAAGAAAGATTGTTCCTGCCACTAATTAATCCTTAAAGAGATTGGCTGATACATCTCATTGTTACCAATACATTTTTAATTGTTCATTTTACTCCAGCACCATTTGAACACAAGTCAATTTGCAGTTTCATTAGAGGACAGAAAAGGCCTGGGGTCTATCCTTGGTTTCAAAAAAGAAAAGGATAAAAAGCAGGCAAAATTTCAGAAAGAATGTTAATCCTCGAATTAATCAAGCAAGAATTAATGTGTGCTGCTACTTGAGTGCCTAAGTCTTCTTGCCAAGAAGTGCACTTTGTCATACCTACCCCTCCGGAGAAACCTCTTTACAAGCTTTGTGGCCAAATACCCTGGCAACTAATGACGAGCTTTGAAGCAACATTCACAGACCATTTGCTTTGATGACATTTGGAGGCTTTTCTCCCCTCATTCCCATTCTATTGTTAAGTAGAGTACACATGCCATACAGCCTTTGAAAACTAATCAATACTGTGAGATTTGTCAGGTTGCAGCTGACTAGTATTACATCTTAAAACTCTTTCCTTAGCTGACTTGTTGTACACATTTTTAAGTTAAACCTTATGAAGGGGGTTGGGTAGATTAGCCTTACCATATTCACAGGCACACTAGTATGACATGGCTCTTTCTTCCATATTTTAACATCAAAAGCTCATAATCTGTGTAAGTTAACCTTCCATAAAACTAAAATTATATGGTCATCATACATAATCTGATGATTGATTACAGCTGTCAGAAAGGTCACAAATTGTAAATGTTTACTACAGTTGCACCATGAAAATTACTACATACTTTAAAAAAATCCATCTAGAGAAAATAGACAGCTTACATTCATAGGTTGCAGAACTGAAGCATATATGTTTTCTTTGTGACTTTTAGCTCTCTTAAAATCAATGTTAAAACCCTTAGGTCTGATTTTTCATTTCAATGTCTTTGTGTAATGTGCCTCAACCATACCTCATCTAATTTAATAAGATGCAAGCTAAGGAAGTACTTAAGTTACTTATCAAGGGTTTCAGATGACACATTATTATTGTATTCAAAAGTCAATATTTGCTAATCATGTTAGTACAGGAACTGTTCCAGGCCTACAATTCTTAAATTGCAGAGATATTTAAGATTAATTAAACCTATCTCCCCTGGTCCTCTCTCTTCACCTCTGTGGAAGGAGTAAATCAATGACATCCTATGTAAGCCCAGAGAGCCAGAGCTTCAAGCCTGAAAGCCACTAACATCCTTAAGCCTCTGTTTGCATCGGCGCCCCGGAGTTGAGCTTTGCCATTTCTCCACGGTTTAAGGAACGTTTGCGTGTTTTGAGAGCAAAGTTCACCAGTTTGCTTGATGTAATTAGAGAGGTATGACCGTTCCTGAACATACAACCTGGACTCCGATATTTTTTTAAGTCAGGAGATTGCTGAAATGATCATCTGGTCTGACTTCTTTTTTCTTTTTATATGAAACTTTGTGGATAAATTCGCAGCAGACAAACTTGAAAGGGCACTTGCCGTTTCCGAAGCCGGGCACAATGAGAACCTGTGACTGGGTCCACATCCCTGAAGGGGTTACACTCAAATGACACGATTCCAGCGAACCCCTGACCTCTTGCTTATACCCTTGAGCGGAGACAGCCAGCTGTTCAAAGGTCAAGGCTCCTTTACTTTTAGACAGTAGACTCGTTACACAGGAGCCATTTCTAATCTAATGTTACGTACAGAGCCCAGGACCTGGCTGAGATTAAGTGATAAATAAACCTTTGAAGTCTTATTAACATGTATTGACTAGTAGAAAACTGCAAAACATAGTACTTCAGTGATGACTACATTAGCTGCTAGTTCAGTTCCCTAAGGAGAGACTAGTGCATTAGCCCAGTGTGCCACCCAGCATATATTTACAGGTAGTTCGTGAAAACAGTAATGCTATGCACACTGAATATCTGGAACATGAATCAATGGAGACCAGCTAATTAGGTTATAAATGCATTGGTTTTATTTTTAACGTGTCCTCAAATAGAGTCTGCGAGTAAGCATTCTGAAATGGGGCTCTTAAACTGAGAGAAGCGACAATCAGATTATTCTCTGCCACTCTCCAATCAATCCAGAAGAGGCAGGTAAAATACCCTGATGCATATTCTATATAATCAGAATGACACATCCTATTAATATTCCAATTACTGTTGAACTATTAGCAATGCCTGAGTCTGGTGTCTTAGAGCCTCATAGCAGTAATCCGGGAACTTCGTGTCATCTTTTGTATTCATTCAATTTAAAACGAGACAATTTTCCCTTTAAAGCACTTTTATTAAACATTATTTTATGCATGGATTTAACATCCTAATTGATTTAGGTGGACTCTCAGAATGAGATGCTAACTCCTTTTGTTCTTTTCTTTGCTGAAAGAGGTCAGCAGCTGTGATCTTATTTATAAATTTAAATGCCAAATTTTAGCACAGTGAGTTATTATTAAAATAATAGTTATTCGTGTTCATAAAAAATCTCTATTCACACTGTAAAAACCAGGAATCCGATAATTTAATAAACTGGTCTAGAGTAAGAATGGGCCAGAATTGTCACTCAGAACACATAAAAATCATAAAATCGTACACATGAAAGTGACTTTGGAAAAAGCACTGAGATGTTTCCACTCTTCTAAATATTGCCTCAACCTAAAATTTGCTTCTTTTTTTTTGAAACTCATATAGGAATGTATTCAGTACCACAGAAAAAATACAGTTCTATAAGCGAAATATAGAGCTACTAGTTGAAAAAGTCAAACTTGCCAGCATTTCGTCCATGTTTTAGGTTGTTTGCTTTATCTTAAATTGATTTTGGTTAATGAGTTTGTGTGATGGTACAGCGTAGATCAACCTCTGCTTTCTTACATTATGTAGCTGCTACTGGCCATGAATATCATGAATGTGGCACACAATGCTGATGCCTTGGCACAGCTTGAGAGGAGTGGATAAAGAAAAAGGTGGATGCTGGGGCACCTGGGTGGCTCACTTGGTTAAGCGTTGGATTTTGGCTCAGGTCATGATCTCATGGTTTGTGGGTTCGAGCCCCGCGTTGGGCTCTGTGCTGACAGCTCAGAGCCTGGAACCTGCTTTGGATTCTGTGTGTGTGTGTGTGTGTGTGTGTGTGTGTGTGTGTGTGTGTGTCTCTGCACCTACCCCCACTCATGCTCTGTCTCTCTCTGTCTCTCAAAAAGAAATAAACTTAAAAAAAAAAGAAAGAAAAAGGTTGATGGATATGAGAAATGTTTTGGGGTAAAGTCTAAAAGATGAAAGGTTGAAGTTGGGATATGAGTAAAATGGAGGAATCAAGGAGGATCAAGGAGGAATCAAGGCTTATGGCTTGAGAAATTGAGTAGATAGTTATTTCCAAAGATGGAAAATACTGGGGAGAAGAGGTTGAGTTGGGGTCTGCTGGTGCAATAAAGACTTCTCTTTGGACATGGTAAGTTAGAGATGCCCACGTGGAGATATCAAGGGTGCATTTGGATATTTAAATCTGAAGCTCAGAAGTAAGGTATTGACTGAAGATGTCAACTTAAGCATTGTCAGCATACATATGGCATTAAAAGCTATGAAAATGGATGAGCTAACTCAAGGCCTGAGTATAGAGAGAAAAGAGGGACTGAACTCTGAAGAATCAGCATTTAAAACCCAGGCAGTACGTAGCCTCTGTGTCAGGGCCAGAGACCACGCTCCAGAAGACTTGATCAGATGACCCAAGATGAGATTTGAAAGGCATTCCTTTCCTCATACCCTAAAGAACTGTACCAAATTGAGTTATATGCTTGTGAAGGATCATTTTATTGTTCTTATTTTTATTTTTATTTTTTTATTAAAACTTCAATACAGAGCACACCACAGCCGTTCTGGAGCTTGGGACTCTAAAATGGCAGAACAGCTTTCTCCGGGAAAGACGACAGACCAGGTGTGTACCTTCCTCTTCAAAAAGCCTGGTAGACAAAAAGGGGCTGCAGGCTGCAGAAAGCGCCCCATCTGCAACCAGGAGTCTGGAGATGGCAGCAGCAGCAGCAGCAGTGACGAAGGCAGCACAGTGGTTCGCCCGGAAAACAAGCGGGTGATCCACAATCCGATGATACAGAAGACCCATGGTAGTGGTAAACAGAGGGTGGCTGCTCTGTTGAGCAGCAAGGAGGAGGAGACCGAGCCCCAGAGCCTTGGCATGGTGTACAAGTCCACCCGCTCAGCAAAGCCTGTGGGACCAGAGGATATGGGGGCGACTGCAGTCTACGAGCTAGACACAGAGAAGGAGCGTGACGCACAAGCCATCTTTGAGTGCAGCCAGAAGATCCAGGAAGAGCTAAGGGGCAAGGAAGATGACAAGATCTATCGGGGGATCAATAATTATAAGAAATACATGAAGCCCAAGGATACGTCTATGGGCAATGCTTCCTCCGGGATGGTGAGGAAGGGCCCCATCCGAGCTCCCGAGCATCTTCGTGCCACTGTGCGCTGGGGTTACCAGCCCGACATTTGTAAGGACTACAAGGAGACCAGCTTTTGTGGCTTTGGAGACAGCTGCAAGTTCCTCCATGACCGTTCAGATTACAAGCATGGGTGGCAGATCGAACGTGAGCTTGATGAGGGTCGCTATGGTGTCTATGAGGATGAAAACTATGAAGTGGCAAGCGATGAGGAGGAGATACCATTCAGGTGTTTCATTTGTCGCCAGACCTTCCAGAATCCAGTTGTCACCAAGTGCAGGCATTATTTCTGCGAGAGCTGTGCACTGCAGCATTTCCGCACCACCCCTCGCTGCTATGTCTGTGACCAGCAGACCAACGGTGTCTTCAATTCAGCGAAAGAATTAATGGCTAAGTTGGAGAAGCATCGACCTGCAGAAAAGGGTGGTGCTTCCAACTTCCCAGAAGATCTAGATGAGAGTCGAATCCCCATTACTTAGTTTTCCCATTATTCTCATACCTCAAAATAAATATTTTGTGCTAAGCAACTGATTTGAAAATGAGTACAGTAAGAGGGTAGGAAAAAAAAGAGGCCGAGGGACATGCTAACCATACTCTTGAATCAGAACCTTTGCAGTTGCTGTTCCCTGTGTTTCTGGGACACTTCACCCTCAGAATTCTATATGACTCACTCCCTCACATTCTCCTGGTATCCATGCAAATGTCATCCATTTAAGTGAGGACCTCACTGACTGCCTTATTTAAAATAGCAACACCAATCCTGTCCCTATCACTGTCTATCCTCCTTCCTCTGTTTTTTCTCCATAGAATTTATCACTGTCTGGTATATACTTACTTGTTATTTGCTTGTTTCTCTCTCTCCTCACTAGAACATAAGCCCTGTAAAGAATTTTGTTCCCGTTTCACTGCTGTGATCACAAAATATCTCCCACCCCAACCCTGCAAATACTTGACACACAGTAGGTTCTCAATATATTTTTTAAATGAACGAATGAAAGAACAAACCAGAAAAAAGAGATAAAAGGGAACAGCTAACGAAGTAGGAGGAAAACCTGGAGGTATCTCAGAAGCTAAAACAAAAAAAAGGTTTGGAAATGGAATATGGTCTAATATGTTAAATGCTGCAGAAGGGTCCAGGAAGATGATAAAGCAACAAATGCATTACATTTGGCATTATGAGAGTAACTGATGTTGACAAGAGGAGCAGTTTCAGTATAGTGGTTAGGACAGGAGTCGGAATTATTAAGGGTGAGGCGATACTAGGAGATAAGGAAGTGGAAATAGAGGCAGTAGGTAACGAATTTGAGAAGCTGCTGTGAAGAAAAGTACGGGTATAAGGCAGTTCATAAAGAGGAATATGAGATGAAGGAAGGGTGTATTATTTGCTCTGGATTCTTAGTGGGGTATTGATTATCTCCTGCCACAATATTGCTGGTTAACAAACAACCATAAAACCTTAGTGGCATTCGATAATACGCAATTTTTATTTCCCTGGCGTGGTTAGCTAGGTGGCTTTGCTTTATGTCTGGAATTTGGCTGATGTAGGCTGGCTTCAGCTGGGATTACTTAAGTATGTTCCACGTGTCTCTCATCCTCCACCAGCCTAGTCTAGGCATGTTCTCCTCGTGACACTGAGCCACAATACCTAAGTGGAAATGGCAAGTTCTCTTGCCAGTTCAGAACCAGGACACTGTCACTTTGTCTTCATTCTCCTGACTAAAGCAAGCAAGAGGCCAGCTAGATTCAAAGGAGAAGTAGTCCAGTTACTATTGCTATGATGCAAACTGCCCTAAAACTTAGCACGAAAAATAACCATTTTTTTATCCTTAACAATGTCTTTGGGTCAGGAACTCAGACAGGGCACAGTAGGGTTGGCTTTCCTCTGCCCCATGACGTCTGAAACCTCAGTTGGTGAGATTCAAAGACTAGGGACTGGAATCATCTGGAGGCATCTTTACTTGTGTTTGATAGTGATACTGGTTGTCAACTGGGACTACAGCTGGAGCTCTTGGCTGGAACACTAGCATGTGTCTTCTCCATGTGGGTTAGACTTTCTCACACCATAACAGAATAATTGCTTCTTTCATGGCAGCTCAGAACCCTGAAGGCTGATAACCCAGTGTGTAAAGCACGAAGCAGGTCTTCTTTTATTACCTGGTCTCAGAAGTCAAGCAGTGTCCCTTCTGATGCATTCTGCTGGCCACAAACCAATTCTCAAGCCTTCTCCAGATTTAAGGAGAGGAGGATTATACTCTACCACTTAATGGAGGAGTGGTAAATTTAGGAAATGGATGCAGGCACGTTTATGAGTGGGAGGGGGAAGAAGAAAGATGCAGTAGTTTACTTTCTAATATTAGTTGTACTTCATTCGGTGTTGCTTGACCCTATGTATTCATTCTACCTGAGAGCAGCCAACACAGACCAGAAGGTTCTTCACCCTACACGGAAAGAAAATGTATTTTTAACCTGAGACTGGAGCTCCCAGGATAAAGAGTTTATCCAAATTGACTCCACCTACTCGATTTTGATGTTAAGTCCCTGAAGATTCTTGGGCATGGCTGCTGAAAAAGCTGCTTTACATTTAAAAAGTCTCAACAGAGAGTATAAAAGCAAGTGTCAGCAGTCATGTATTATAGGAGTTGGTTCTCAGTGTTTGACTCAGTGATGCCCAGGGCCTTCTCCTGAGACATTTCTAGGGTGGCTTTGGTGTCCAGAAACTTCAGTACAGCAACGCTTTACAGACCATGCTGATTGCAGATTAATTTTGCGAAAACCTATAAGATATTTCAGGTCTTTGAGTTATTTGAGTATTCAATTTAATTTTAGCCACAGATGTTTATATAGGATTTCTCTTATTATTTCATTTGATATATTTAATTGTAATGTGCCATTATTTCAAATCACATTTTGGATATGTTAAACCTAAACATGTGGGAAATAAATGAAACTTTTAAAAGTAGATTCTGCTTTTCCTTGTGGGTTTTCTGGGCTAAAGCATTGAAAATAAGCTGACATCTGTTGTAAATTTATGCTATATACTTCTGGTCTCTAAAACCATACACAACTTTATACAATACAATAAATGCAATGCAATGAAATATATATACAGTAGTTCCCCCCCACACTTATCTTGGGGATACATTCCAAGACCCCCAATGGATGCCTGAAACCACAGATTATACCAAAGCCCAGATATATTGGATGTAAAAAACCAGATGCAAAATCATTGACAAAATATACTGTTTGAAGAAGGTGAGATCTTTCTCGTGAGTAGGAAGAGGAGTGTTTGAATAAATATCATCAATATTTATAAAGCATTTTGTAGTTTAAAAAAAGTTTTTGAATGGTTTTCTGAATAGCCTTCTGTTGTGTGTAAGGCAGGCATTATTGATTTATATTCATTTTATAGATGTGGAAACAGGATCAGAATATTTAAATGGTTTTGTTTCACAAAGTAAGGAAATGGCAGAGCTATAATTTGAACCCTGTTTTATTGCATCTCACTGAATGGATTATGTGTGTTTATAAAGATACACCTAAATTTATACGTTTCTATACATGTGTCAATAACATAGGTCAATATTGTGTAATCCATTATCACATATCTAATTGTGTGTATGTCTATAGAAATGAATATACTAATAATTATTTAGATCTTAAGCGCAATCACTCACATATTTTAATAGATACAAATGTATACTTATTCATACATTTTTCCATCTACCTATCAAACTTCTGTTTGATATCTGAAAATATGTTTGCATTTGGTACACATTTTGATAAAGAAGTATTTAAAAGAGGGGCGCCTGGGTGGCTCAGTTGGTTGGGCGGCCGACTACAGCTCGGATCATGATCTCACGGTCTGTGAGTTCGAGCCCCACATCGGGCTCTGTGCTGACAGCTCAGAGCCTGGAGCCTGCTTCCGATTTGTCTCCCTCTCTCTCTGCCCGTTCCCTGCTTGCTCTCTGTCTCTCTCTCTCTCAAAAATAAACATTAAAAACATTTTTAAGTATTTAAAAGAATACAGCTAATAAAGATGCCTTTACATTTTGAAAGTCAAACTAACAGAGCCTTAGTATTTAAAGTTGGCATTTTACCCACTCCTTTTCAGAGCTAAAGGGATTCAATAGTTAAAAATTCTATGAACATTTATGAGGAGGAGCCAAAACAGAGAAAACAGTGTTTACACATAATCCATCCTTGACGTGAACAAAACCTTTGATAAAACTGTAACATAGAAGACTCGTCCATAAATTCAAGGGCAAAGAACTTAAGAAAAAACCCAAATGGGCAGGCGTTTACCAGATGCCATGTGGTGTAAGTGGAAAAGACCTGATAAATGTGGGTGAAGCAGAGTAGGTCTCCTGGATTAGCTACCTTCTAAATATGGATCCAGGAGAAGGAAATGGCAAAGAGGAAAGAAAGTCAAAAACACCAAACCACAAGAGCTCAGGCCTAAACGCACAAAAGGCAAAAGGCGAGGTTCTGAGGAGTAAAGTTAAAAAAGGACTTAGGGCAATTCATGAATGTCTCAAACCCATGACCAAGTTTAATGTGCCTTTGTCTTGCCACACCTCCAGGATTCTAAGAAGCTATTCATCGTAAGACGAAGAATTCAGTAACCGTCCTTTTGGAGAAAAACACTATATTAAATTGCATGATGAATCTAGGACATAGTCTGGTTGCAGAAATGTGAAAATACATGTGTGTTGGGCAGGTAGTACATCTTTAAATCAAGGAAATAAATGTTTGACTTGAACCACTTTGATTAAGAGAAAGATGTATTTAGTGAATAGTACTCAAACGATAACAAGGTTTAACAGAGAGCAGAGTCTCAGTGAGGTACAATTAAACAAATAGTTAAATAATCTAACATACAAGTGTTTAAACAAGAAATCACAGACTGCCTTGATCACCACTCAGTGCACAGTGCGTGAGTCAGAAGAAATTATTTCAGCACCATTGAAGGGAAGAGCCATGTTGTGCTCAATTCTGGTTGACTTATTGCAAATAAGGGTATCAGAGAAAATGAGAAGTTTATGGCAGAAGGTAGATAAAGTTATTCAGTGACTCAAGGAAATTAATTATAGAGGAAAAGCTCAAAAACTAGGTGCGTCTGTGATGACCTCATTGAGGGAAGCAAAATGACAGGTGTTGCAAAGGCGGATACCCTGAAGGGATCTACATTTATAACAACCAAAAAGGGAAGTCTGAAATCCCCACGAGAGGTAAGCATGAGCAAAATTTAATTGATACCTCTCATCTACCCCTTGATATTAGGTAACATTGGAAAGAAAGAGTTCTGAGTAGTGATTAACATGAATGCAAACAATCCAAATATGGACCTGATTAAGAATTCAGAGGGAGAAAAATAAACTCATATGAAGGCACATCTTTTACAATTTTACTTTATCTGGAATTTTTCTGACCCCGAATAAACAGTTAAGGAGAAAAAAAATGTACCCCTATCTTGTCTGGAACTGGTATGTGAATTCAATTTCTCAGTTTTAATATGACGCAAAGCTTTTTTCTTTGTTTATTCTTGTTAAAATATTACACAAAATGAAACCTAAGTAGTTTGTAATAACTACTGTTCAGATGCCACATTTCAGTTATTACGCCGTGTCTTTATGACTCAGAAACCTTTGAGACTAGACCTGTGTGAGATCCTCAGGTTCTGCTCCTCTCACTTATGTTTGCATCTGATCACAGTGATTTGAGCATTTAGTGAAGGAGAACAGAAGGAAAAAAAGTGCTCACGTTGTATAAACACAGAATACAGATTAATAGTAAAGTAAAAGTTCATTTGGCATAAAATGTTGATCAGGATGTCTCTTCAGAATATTTCTATACTAGCCTTGCATTCAAGAAGCATATTTGGATTCTATTAAAAAGGACCCTGACACATTAAAAAAAATTCTCAACATCACTCATCATCAGGGAAATACAAACCAAAACCACAATGAGGTACCACCTCACACCTGTCAGAATGGGTAACATTAACAACTAAGGCAACAACAGATGTTGGTGAGGATGTGGATAAAAAGGATCTCTTGCACTGCTGGTGGGAATGCAAACTGGTGCAGCCACTCTAGAAAACAGTATGGAGTTTCCTCAAAAAAGTAGAACTACCCTATGACCCAGCAATTGCACTACTAGGTGTTTATCCAAGGGATACAGGAATGCTATTTCAAAGGGACACATGCACCCCAATGTTTATAGCCGCACTATCAACAATAGCCAAAGTATGGAAAGAGCCCAAATGTCCATCGATGGATGAATGGATAAAGAAGATGTGGTATATATATACAATGGAGTATTACTTAGTAATCAAAAAGAATGAAATCTTGCCATTTGCAACTATGTGAATGGAACTAGAGGGTATTATGCTAAGCGAAATTAGAGAAAGACAAATATATGACTTCACTCATATGAGGACTTTAAGATACAAAACAGATGAACATAAGGAAAGGGAAGCAAAAATAAAAACAGGGAGCGGGACCAAACATGAGAGACTTTAAACATGGAGCACAGAGAGTTACTGGAGGGGTTGTGGGAGGGGGGCTGGACTAAATGGGTAAGGGGCATTAAGGAATCTACTTCTGAAATCATTGTTGCACTATATGCTAACTAACTTGGATATAAATTTAAAAAAAATAAAGAGAAAGGAAAAAAATAGCAAAAAACAAAAACAACAACAAAGAACCCTCTAGAAGGCCTAGAATCTGCCTAGGAAATAATTAACAAAACATGAACGCCCTTAAACCTCACCATTCTGTAATTGCAAGTAAGGTCATATTAACAGTAATGACTTAGGGCACCTGGGTGGCTCAGTCAGTTGAGCATCCGACTTCAGCTCAGGTCATGATCTCACAATTGGTGAGTTCAAGCCCCACGTCAGGCTCTGTGCTGACAACTCAGAGCCTGGACCTGCTTCGGATTCTGTGTCTCCCTCTCTCTCTGCCCCTCCCCTGATCACACTCTGTCTCTCAAAAATAAACACTCAAAACAAAACAAAAACCCAGTAATGACCAATATTCCTGGAGTTAGAAAGGCTTTTTTTTAGAATAATATTATATCCAGAAACATTAATGAGAAGAGTGCATCTTGTTTCCTAAAAATTTTAAACTCTGTATAACTGAAGGCAATATTAACAGAGTTGAGAGAGAAAAATGACAAAATGACAAAATAATAGGTTTAAGCCTACATAAAAAGTTATCTGAATATAAAAAAGCTACTACCTTAAAATATGAATGCTCTTGAAAATCTAAAAGATGATTGATAATTACAGGAGAAAATGGACAAGTAATAGATATAAAGCATGTTCCACTACTAATCAAAGCAATGTAAAATGAAATTACAAAATAATATGTTTCGCCTCTCATAAAATGAATTGTTAGTAATCTGAGCTGAGCAGGGTATAGGGGGAATGACAAACCCTCTTAGATGAGAAATGAGATTTTAAATTGGAACATTTTTAGAGGGTGATTTAATAAGATAAATAAAAAATTCAAATGCAAAAATTTTGCCTCAGCAATTCCACTTCTTGGAACATATTCCAATGAAACAATTGGACAAGTACACAAAATTCGTGTGCACATATGTAGAGATTTTATAATAAGGAAATAATATAGATAGATTGAAAATAACCCTGAGAGTTGATGGGGGGTGGGAGGGAGGGGAGGGTGGGTGATGGGTATTGAAGAGGGCATTTTTTGGGACGAGCACTGGGTATTATATGGAAACCAATTTGACAATAAATTTCATAAAAAAATAAATAAAATAACCCTAATGTTTATTGGTCAAATTTGGCTAAATAAAGAATAATAGAGTTATAAAATGGAATATGGTAGAGCCTTCAAAAGGATCAAGTGATTATTATGTAGAGTTTTTCCTGAATGCAAGCACAGTCACACACTAGGAAATCAAGCATAATAACTTTCTATAATAATATATGAGAAGATCATATATCTATAAATGTTTGTTATAGATCGAATAATGTCCCTCCCCAAAGGAAATTCAGGCAATGTGACCATGGAGGCAGGGATTAGAATGACATAGCCAAAAGCCAAAGAATGCCAGTAGCTACCAGAAGCTAGACCAGGCAAGGAATGATGCTTCCCCAGAGACTCCAAAGGAACATAGGCCTGCAGACATCTTGATTTTAGTCCAGTGGAACTGCTTTTGGACTTCTGGCCTCTAGAACTGTGACAGAATAAATTTCTGTTGTTTTCAGCAAGTTTCTGGTAATTTGTTACGGCAGGCACTGGAAACTAATACAGATTTGGTGCTGAGAAGGAGATGCTACTGTAACACATACACAAAAATATGAAAATGGCTTTGGAATTGAACAGTGGATCGTGGCTGGCAGAATTTTGAAGTCCATGATAGAAAAAGCCTAGATTTCCTTAAAAGGACTGTTGGTAGAAAAGGGAATCTTCAAGATGTTGCTGGTGAGGGCTAAGAAGGAGAGCATGACGGAGAAAGCCTGTATTGTCTTACAAGATACATACACTGCCATACACAAGATGTCGGTAGAAAAATGCATGCTGAAGCTGCTGGGAGGGCTCAGAAGGAAATGAGGAACAGTATTTTCAAAACTTGAGAAAAGGGGATCCTTGTTATGTAGTGGCAGAAAATCTAGCTGAATTGTATTCTGCCAGGTTATATGGAAAGCAGAATTTGTAAGTGATGACCTGTGGTTATTTAGCTGAGGAGATTTCTAAGCAAAATGTTCAAAGTTCAGGCTGGTTTCTTCTTGTTGTTTACGATAAAATGGGAAAAGAAAGAGACAAATTAAGGGGAGAATTATTAAGTAAAAGAAAACCAGGACTTGATTTTGGAATTTCTCAGTCTATCCAGACAAAATTAGGAGATTCACTGTTAGAAGTATGTGTTCTGGCAAGATGGCCGAGGGTATAGCTGGCTGGACAAAATTTGCAGGAGAGATTAGGCATGTGTGACTCATGGATACCCTGAACAGTCTCAGTAGAAGTGAGGAATAGAGATGGGGTGATCCAGGAGAGATCTTTGGACGACCATAATGTCTAATGGTGTGAATCTCATGATATATATGCAGACTCACAAAGTGTTTGAAAATGTTATTCCAACACTGCCAGCTGTTATGCAGACATTGCCAACATGGACCAAAAGGCACAGGGAAAGGATGAAATGAAGTAAGGCTTTTGGACCCCCGAAATTCTACAGGCAAGAAACAGAATGATAAAACTACTCAGTTGCAAAAATATTACCACCCTTCAAAAAAAAAAAAAAAATGACTCTGAAGGCAGAACCTTGGGCTCAGAGGGTGAAACCATGGAAATGTATACAGTTTTATCTTTATGTGTTTTTACATAAATAGTATCTGATCTTACTCTGTTTCTTTTTTGTATTCAACACTATAATTTTAAAATTTAACCACATTGCTATGTGCATATCTAATCTGTTGCTCCCATCTCTGAGTCCTTCCAGGGGATATTCTTGTATATGTCCCTTATAATAGATTCGTTCTCTATGGTAGCACAAGGTAGGATTATAATTCCTGATCCCTGGTTGTCAGGTGGACCATGTGCCTAGTTCTAACCAATGAATTGTATGAAGAGTGACATCTGTCATTTCTGGGTTAGAGCATTTAATCACCCATTCAGGACTTCCTAAGACCTGCTTCTCCCTGTGGCTCAGGGATGAGCAATGTTCAAAAAAGGCTGCTTTACCAGCATGGGCCCCAAAGAGACTAGCTGAGTAAGGAAGCCCCTGCCAATGCGTGCTGGACACATAGTGTGAACAAAAATGAACTTGTGTTTATTCAAACCACGGAGATTTGGGGATTCTTTGTTTCACAACACAACTGAGTTTATCCTGACAGCTGTATCTTCTAAGACACTCTGTGAGAATCTATCTGGGGTATATACCCTGGAGCAGAATTGGTATGTGTATACCTAAGTTGGCTCAGTACTGACAGCTCTCCAAGATGGCTACGCCAGTCTACACTCCCTACATGCCCCATCCCTGCCAATATTTCACATTTTCCAGCTTCTAATTTTTGTGACACTAATTGGCATAAATGGATATCTCATTATTTCTTTATTTGCATTTCTCTGATAAAAATTAATTTAAGGAGTTATGCTCATTAGCCTTTGGGAATTTGTTGTCTATACATTTTTTTGTTGTTCATATGCCTTGTCCATTTTTCTATCATAGTTGCACAATTGTGTTTCCCTTGTTGATTTTTAGGATTTCCTTTTATAAATAATAATCAAAGGATATTACAATAATCAAGGTCAGTTAGATATTAAAAATATCTTCTCCATTTGTCTACTTGCTCTTTCCATCATGACCTGAACTGACCAAAATTCTTCTTAATTCTCATGTGATCAAAGCACTAATTTTTTGCACTTTGAAATTTTGTTGAAGGGGCGCCTGGGTGGCTCAGTCGGTTGAGCGTCCGACTTCGGCTCAGGTCATGATCTTGCAGTCTGTGAGTTCAAGCACCGTGTCGGGCTCTGTGCTGGCAACTCAGAGCCTGGAGCCTGTTTCAGATTCTGTGTCTCCCTCTCTCTCTGCCCCTCCCCTGCTCATGCTCTATCTCTCTCTGTCAAAAATGAATAAACATTAAAAAAAATTAAAAAAAAATTTTTTTGTTGAAGAAATCCTTTCCCACTGTTAGGTTACAAGCATGTTTATTAATTTTTTTTAATGTTTACTTATTTTTAAGAGAGAAACAGAGTGCGAATGGGAGAGGGACAGAGAGAGAAGGAGACACAGAATCTGAAGCAGGCTCCAGCCTCTGAGCTGTCACCACAGAGCCCAATGTGGGGCTCAAACCCATGAGTTGTGAGATCATGACCTGAGCCGAAGTCATGCTCAACAAACTGAGTCACCCAAGCACCCCTACAAGCATATTTTTATATACCCTATTCTGAAGGCTAGAATGCTAAAATGTTGAAATGTTAAATGTTTGAATGATATAATTTCTGATAGCCTTGTTTTTCTTTTCGGTATTTATTGAGCACTCACTATGTTCCAAGTATGGTGCAAAGTATTTATTTAATTCTTGTAGCATTGCTTTGAGGAAGGTACCATTAGAAAACCTGTTTTACAGAGAAGCAAATTGAGCCTCAGAGAGGCCATGTGAATTCCCCAAGGTCATATAGCTAATAAGTGACAGAATTTGTATTGTAATCAGGTGGTCTTATTTTAGAATGTCCTTGTTCATGGGCATAGGATAGTATGAGTTCAAGGTTCAACTGACTGACTTCTCTTTATTGAGCATCTATGTGTGTATCACACACCAAGCAAGTCCTGCCTTTGGGAAAAGTAATCATTTCATATATATGTATATATATGTCATATTGTTTTTGATATTTTTAATATATATACTTTAAAAAAGGTATTAGCTTTCCTTTTTAATTACTATGTAGAATTTCTTTTGAGTATTTCTGCCAGATGTTATGTTAGATGCTGGGATGTGGCAATGAACAAGAAAGGGAGGTCTCTACACTCCTCGAGCTTAGAGGAGGAGACAGACAGTGAATCCCTAAATGACCTCAGCCAAGCAAAGAGGTGGGATAAGAATATTCCAAGCAGTAGGAATGGCATGGACATTAGGCAGGAAAAGGTATGCATTTATCCAGCAAATCCCTGTAGATCACAGGGTTGTCTCCTTAAAGAGGAAATAGAAAAAGCATTGAGTTCCCATAGGATTTAACAAAAATCCCACAAGTTCTTATTCAACATATCCCATTTTAATGATTAACTTCATGAGGTCAATCTCTTAAGATAGAGGACTATAAAATATTCCTTTGTTATAATACTATAGTTTGTCATCATGGGATTATTTTAATTAAAGCACTTGATTAAACCCTAATTGTTAAGTATTTAATTAAAGTATCTGATTCAGATCAAACCAGAGAAATCTGGTTTCTCTAATGTTCTTCAAATACACAAACATGCACACGTTCACATACTCATGCCAAAACATTCTCACACACATACACAAGCAGTAACACAACCACACTCACAGGCACACCCTCAGACACAACTCACATACTCCTGCGTATTCGTGTGTAGTAGAGCATCCTCACACTCACAGTCATATAAACACACACACACTCCTTTCACATAAACCCACACTTTCTAAGGGGCGCACAACTCATTTATTCAACATTTTAACAAATGCTCACTGATAATATACCAAATGCCAAGCCCTAGAGATACAACAAAAAAACCCCAGGATTCATCTCTGCCCTCATGGGGCTGACTTTCTAGTGGGGCGTACAGAGACTCAACCAGACAGCAAAAAATGCACATTATAATTCCAGGTTGTAATGAACACCATGGAGAAAATAAGCCAGGTGATGAGACAACAGTTACTGGAGGTAGTCACCATGTGTAGAGCAGATGGAAAAGGCCTCTCTGGAAGGTGAAATTTGAACTGAAGCCTGAATAACAATAATGAGCCAGCCATTCAGAGGAAGGGAAAAAGAACAGTGCAGGCTGAGAAGAGAACAAGTGCCTGGACAAAGGGCTTTGTGTGGACAAGGAACCAAAATGTGGTCATATGGCTGAACTTTATTGAGTAGAATAAGAGCTAGGAAGGGACACAGGAGTTAAGTCCAGCCAGCCCTTATAAACCGTGGGGCTGAGTTGGGGCTTATTATAAAAACAAACAAATAGTAGACAGTGTATAATGTAAGTGCCCCCAGTTGATAGGATTTATAGTTCTGTAAGTCAATTCTGGCTACAGTTTGAGGAATGGACTTGACAAGGGTGGAAGCTAGGGACCCATTGGGAGGTCAGTGCACTCAGCTAGGAGAGAGAGATGATGGCGGTATGGGCATGAGTGGTCACAGTGGAACTGGGGAGAAGGGCGTGGATTTCGGGTGTGTATTGGAAGTAAGAAAGCCAGGACTTTGTCAAAGATTTGATGAGGTGATGAGATAGGGTAGGGTTAAGGATGCCTAAGTGGGTCTTCTGCTTGAGCATCTGAGAACATTTGTGATAGGTGGCCTTTATGTAATCACTGCCTGTATCACAGTAATGGCTTCTGTTTATCTAGTGCTTACTGTGTGCCAAGTATGTGCTTTGTATGTATTCTCTCATTTATTCTTTGCAACATCTGTATAAAGTAGGCCCTGTTATTATCATCTCTGTCTTAGAAATGAGGAAAGTAAGGCTCAGTGAGGTTAACTTCCTCAGTTCCAAGGACTTGTATGTAGTGTTGGAACAAGAATTTAAAGGCAAAAACGCTGAACCCACAGTCACCTCAGTGAGACATTGAGTAACCATTACTTCAGGAGCCTATCACTCCACATTTGAATTGCCAGGATCTTTACTACTAGCTTCTCTTTTGTTCGCATGTTGACTCAAATTGTGACCAGTTCACTGCAATTTGTATCCTTACCCTAGACATGGAAGAACAAGTAAAGTGCTGACCATTCATTTTTCTACTTATGCTGGAAAAAAAGGTAGTGCAGGTGGATTAGAATTATAAATGTAAATGAAGATTGAGGATTATATTTGGATTTTATTTTGTCTCCAATTAATATGAATGAGAGGCTTAATCATTATTATATCTATATCAAATGAATAATTTCAGAGATGAGTGCTTTGGGTATAATTTTCCCCCCATTACTAATTAGGGTTGGGAACACACTGTTGGCATGAATCAGAGCCTATTATTAAATATGATATTACTCCTGATTAATTGGATTATTCCTTTTCTGATACTTCTAGGGCTGTCCCCCTCCCCATTCAGCAATGCACAAGACTCATGATCCTCCTTTCTTCACACTTACTCCCGATATCATCTGCTTCTGTGACTTCAATTCTCACCACCTGGCCAGTCCTGACCCTCTGCACCCTTGACCTCTCTCAGAGCTCTGTGCAGCATTTCTTGTCCACTGGCTCCAGGCAGGAGGGAGAGAGAAAAGGAAGAGTGCACTCTAGAGAGTAGAGTGGTGAGAGACGATGAAGATGATAATGATGACTACTAGGTGTCAGGGGAGACAAGCCGGATTCAAGGTCCTATTTAATATATTTAAAGGAAATTTTAAGACACTAAAAAGGAAAGTTTTATCTGCACTATCCATGCAGGCCCTGTGAGTTTGAAGACAAATCTACACTCAGATTCTGAACATTGAGCTATTTCTGTTTATAGAGAGCACCCAATGTTGTGGACTCAAGTGAATATATGTCATTGAACACATACTGCATAGGGACCATAATCCCTATATCCAACACTCTAAATATAAGGCCCATATCTTGTATATACAGAGGACAAACATAATCTAACCAGAGACAGTCCTAGGTGGTCAGAGAATCCACAGGGGGTTGCTTGCCTGGATGGTATGTAGGACAAAATGGGGGAAAGAAGTCCTAACTCAATATGCACTGTTCAGAAGTTTTCTAAACAAAATAGAGTTAGGTGCTAATCTAACCTAGAGGAAAGAGTGTGTTCTTTACACTACATCTGACCCTCCCAACTCCCACCCCATACCATGATATCTCTCTTAGTGGGGTGGGGGGGGGAAGCAGGCAGTAGAAACATGACATGAGAATACAGAGGGATATAAAAATGGGAAAGAGGGAGGAGGTAAAAGACACTGATCAATTAATCCTCCCATTTTTTAAATCAGAGAAAACCTTGGCATTCAGTAATGATGAATCAATGCTGCTGACAGATACATCATGTTAGGATCTCAACAATCTAATTCTTCCGTCAACAGAAAAGGCAGGTAATTACTGCATTATCAAAAGGCTTGAAAAATACAGGAAGGAATGTCACACCAGTACCAGTGCCGCATTATCTGACTAATTTTATTAAAAACTTAGCACCATGTTTGAAACTGATCACCCCTCCTGGAGAGAGCTGGGAGGTGGTTAGGGAAGTACGTTAAAATCCTGCAGGGTAGTTCTTAGGAGAGAAATACCTTTTGATTAGAAAAACAAACCAAAAAAAAAAAAAATATGAAGGGTCATTTCAGTTGTGGAAAGACAGGCCTTAGGACATGGCCAGTTGTGAGATAAGGATAAATAAAGCATTGAATTGTTCCTCATAATGAAATGGGAAGAATTTTAATTTTCAGGGACATGAGAGAGAGCTCATCTCTGGACAGTCCAGAGATGAAAGGAGAAGGAAGAAGATAATGTTAAAGGAAAAGTCACAAAATGACTAATTCTCAATAGCACAAATGGTCAAAGGACTTACAAGAACATCAGTGTCTAATATTAATCTTATCTGTTGTGCTATAACTCAGTGTAACTAATCACTAGATCAACAATAAAAGTCTATTACACATAACTATCTTTGGTAGCTGCTTTGTTTGGATTGTGTTTTAAGGAATTTAAAAGGGAGTTCTGATCTCTGGTGAGTCAACTAAAGAAAAGACAGCTTCCACAAGAGGTCAGAAACAAATGAGATGAAAATTCAGCAGAAGCCAAAAACTAGAACAAGAAACGTTTCAGAGGCTCCTCAAAGAGACACACTGTGGTACACACTAAGTTTCCCACCGTAGGGAGATAGAGACTCACATTACTTGAATTTAATGGTAAAACTCATAAGGCTAGAAGACTGAGGCTTATCTCTGAGTTATATTGCATACATCAAAAAATTGTTTAATCTGTTCCTCATTGTTTAAAATAACTTGAAAGGGAAACAAATCCCCAACAATAGATGATTAAGAAAAAAATGATAATCATCTGCTAGATGGAAAATTATGTAATCAATAAAATAATATTTACAAAGGATTTAAAATAAAATGAAAAGTTGTGGTATGTTGTTTAAGATGAAAATAAATATGTAGTATTATTGGAACTCTGCATTACCTAAATTCATCCTAGGAATACAGAGGTGACTTGATTCTAAGAAATTTATTAATGTACTTCCACCAGTTAATAGATCAAAGGAGGAAAATGCATTCATCTTCATAGATACTAAAAATACAACATCCATTCTTGATTTTTATAATTCATTAGCATAATAATAGATGGATACGTCCTTACCATGATTTTCTATCTAAAGCCAAAGCTAGAATCTTGCTCAGTGTTGGATACAACCCTATTAAAGTCTAGGAACAATTTAATATTGTTCAAGCTGTACTAACAA
>NW_026057578.1:82513907-82589924 GCF_023721935.1 Panthera uncia | reverse complement strand
ATACACATATATATACATACAGTAGAATACCAGAAGCTATCTACAAATAAAAGACTATAAAATATTTAAAACATTGTATATAACATGCTTCTATCTGTATAAGGAAAAAAAAGCAAGTTTGTATATACACAGACTGTTTAGAAAAGGAAGTTTGAAAAATAAGGGGAAGAGTTGGAATCTGGAGGTCTGGGTGGGAAGGAAATTTTTCATATAAACCCTTTTTTACTATTTGGATTTTTGATTTGTAAGTATTATTTTACAACTGAAAGAAATTAAGAATTAAAAGAAAAAACTTCAAAGATAAAAAATGACAGAAAATTAAATGTTTAATAATAGTTGCTTAAATAAACTATGGTAAAGGTACTTTATGGGATTTAAGGCAGGCATTAAAAATTATATGTATGGAATTAAAGTTAAATGAGAACATATGCCATATTGCTCAATGAATATTTGTTGAATGAATGAAATGATGAATCCCAAATGGGAGGAGAAATAGGATAAAAATTATGGATACTGAATAATCATAATTATATAACACCATAAATAAATAAATATATATATTTAGAGAGAGAGAGAGAGAGAGAAATGTAAAAAGGAAAGAAAGAAGGGGCGCCTGGGCGACTCAGTCAGTTAAGAATCCGACTTCGGTTCAGGTCACGGTCTCATGATTTATGAGTTCGAGCGCCACATCAGGCTCTGTGCTGACAGCTCAGGGCCTGTAGCCTGCTTTGGAGTCTGTGTCTCCTCTCTCTCTGCCCCTCCTCCACTCATGCTTGCTCTCTCTCAATAAATAACTAAATAAATAAACATCAAAAAATTTTTTTAAAAAGAAGGAAAGAAAGAAAAATGTAATAGTGATATCTTCTGCTTGGTGGTATTATAGTGTACAATTAAAAACATTCCTTCTATTTTTCTGATATTTCAGAAATTTATGTAATGTGCATTGTTTTAAAATGAAAAAGACTTTTAATTTAGGAAGCAAGATGCTCTATCTGCTTTTCTGAAGAAATGTGGAAAATAGCAAATAGATTACTCCCCACAGACGGTTCATGCAGACCCTACAGTGTGGGCACAACTTCCTTAATGCTCACTCTGAACTACACTGTTGATTTTGAGTTGTACTTACAAAATAAACAGTGGGCCAAAAGTAAAAACACTGATACAATTGAACGTGATCTGATTTATTCTAAAATCACAGACTTGCCTGAGGCACAATTCTTTAGGAAAACATTCCAACAGCTAAAAGAAGCTTGTACTTAAAGCAGGTAAAGTTTCATTCATAAAATTATTTCCTGCTACAATGCTACAATTACAATTACAATGCTACAATGCTACAATGCTACAATTACAATTACAATGCTGCAATGCTACAGCATTGCAAAAAAATTAGAAACTGCTGCTCCTGGACTTTAAATTTAGTATGTATATATATGTACACTTTGAAATAAGTGGTTATGTGAAAAATGTCTAAAGCACTCAGGTGATGTTTGTTAATGATGGTAAGTTTTAATAAATTTATTTGAAGTCCGATGGAATCACTATTGGCAATCAAGTCTCAGTAAAGTAAGGGATTTTCTTATCTCTGTAATACATATTTAGATATTTTTAGATTAAGGACCAAGCTATTGGTCTATGATATATAAATTTATTCTTTGCTTCAGCGTTTACCAGTAATTGATAAAAGTTACCTCATATACCAAATCTCCTAGTCTACCCAAACCCTTTGCCCACTTAAACATTTTTTTATAAGAGTGGTGCTCATCTTTTTTAATATGAGACATAAACTAATTTTTCTTTTGCTAATTTAGAAACAAAATATTTTCTTTCCTTGCATTTGAATTACTATGTTTTTAAAAATATGTTTCCAAAATTTTGAGAGGAGAAATAAAAGCTCAGTGGTTCCGTATTCCCTTTCACATTAAGAGTTTAGTAAATTTTTCAATAACCTCAATAATCTGTGTTCCTCCCAACACACGCATATTTCCTAGGCAACATAGTTGTGTGTAGCCAGAATAGTCCGTTGGAATCATTACCATTTCAGATCCACTTCATTCCTTTGCTCATTTTGTTCTTGCCAAAGTCTCATCTTCTATCCTTGGCCTGAACTGTTCTGCTTCAAGGTGACTCAGGAGGTGGCAGTCAAGCTGTCGGCTGATGCTGCTTGATTGCTCTTAAAGACTTGACTGGAGTTAAAGAATCTTCTTTCAGCTCACTCACATGGTTGTTGTCTGTTAGCCAGCGCCTCCATTTCTCCCCACACGGACTTCCGCATAAGCTGTCACTACTGGCATCCTCCAGGGTTATTAATAGGAGGGAAGGAGAACAAGAGGAAAGCCACAGGATATGAATACCAGGAGTGGGGAGTATTGGAAGTCATGTTGGAGGCTGGCTACCCTCAGAACTACTACACTTAGAAGCCCAGACGAGGGGCAGCTGGGTGGCTCACTTGGTTAAGCAGCCAACTTTGTTCGGCTCAGGTCATGATCTCCCAGTTCGTGATTTCAAGCCCAACGCCGGGCTCTGTGCTGACAGCTCAGAGCCTGGAGCCTGCTTCGGATTCTCTCTCTCTCTCTCTCTCTCTCTCTCTCTCTCTGCCCCTCTCCTGCTCATGCTCTGTCTCTGTCTCTCTCTCAAAAATAAATAAACATTAAAAAAAAAAAAAAAAAGCCCAGACGAAGTCCCAGCTTCTCTTGGAAGCTTTCTTTAATTGCTATACCTCTATGATTTCTTTCTTCTCAGAACACTTTTAGAAGCAATTCTCTACCATAGTTGAGTCTTAATGTTATTTTTAAAATGTTTTAACTTTATTCATTTATTTTGAGAGAGAGCACGGGGGAAGGGCAGAGAGAGGAGAGAGAATCCCAAGCATGCTCTGCACTAGCAGTGTGGAGCCCCATGCGGTCTCCAACTCATGAACCATGAGATCACGACCTGAGCTGAAATCAAGAGTTAGATGCTTTGGGGTGCCTGGGTGGCTCGGTCGGTTAAGCGTCCGACTTCGGCTCAGGTCATGATCTCCCGGTCTGTGAGTTAGAGCCCCGCGTCGGGCTCTGTGCTGACCGCTCAGAGCCTGGAGCCTGTTTCAGATTCTGTGTCTCCCTCTCTCTCTGCCCCTCCCCTGTTCACGCTCTGTCTCAAAAATAAATAAACGTTAAAAAAAAAAAAGATGCTTTACCCACTGAGCCACCCAGGTGGCCCTCATTTTTGAAATTTTTTACGTGTTTCATTTTAAGTAATTCTTCCCAGTGCAGTGTAAATTCCTTAACTACAGTAAGACTCAATATATTTGATAATTATTATCTCAATTTCAGCAATATTGGGCTTAGTCAATATTGGGATGAGTCTATTTGAGGATAGTGGTAGTGAACACTGCATGCTGATTAAAATGGCCTACAGAGCTTTTAAAAAATACCAATCCCTAGGTGATATCCCCAGATGGGCACTGGTATTTACTTAGATGCTTCCCAGGTGATTACAATGAGCAGCCAGTAGCTTGGAATATTTCCTGCCTCGGTCATAAAATTAAGAGGAACCTATTTTGAATTGTTTGTTGTTGTTTATCATCTTACAATTCCATCATACAAAACATTTGCTATTTTTGATACAGTTCTCTTAATTAAAAATATTGGGAGACTGATCAAGTAACCATAACTCCATTAGTGAATCTAGTTTTTGTACATATATAGTTTTTGCTTCATACTCTGTCCAAAATAGAAATATACATAATTGCTTTTCCAAAATGTGCAATTATCATGTCCTCTAATAGAAAAATTAAATCACTGAATATAATAAAAAATTGCCCAAGAGTCATGACAATCAGCTGAAATGGTTACAACTGCAGGTCATAAAATTACTTCCAATAGATAAAATTTATAGTCTGAAGATTGTTTTCCACCCAGCCATTTAAGATCTGTCAGGAAAGGAAGTGTCTGTTTCACTTGATGTCCTTAAATCTTTTCCCTTCTTTTACGTTGTCCATGAGATTTTTAAATTCCTTACCAGCTCTGTTTCCAAAGGTTCCCCACTATCCCACCTCACCCCCACCCTTCACCCCTGCCCCCAACCACAATCCACAATCCTGAAAAGGATGGAGTGAAAAAGGCCTTTCTGATACAAAAGAGTTTTTCAAATACATGGCTTTCATGACTTGAGATGTCACAAGGGAAAGAGATTCTTTACTGCCTGATTAGAAAAATCAACTGTTTTCAATTGCTTATTTAATGGTATTAGCCTTAGTCCTTTTGCCACTCTAATTCCCATCCTCTAATTTGAAGAAATAAGTAGTGAGCTCATTTACCTCTTAAGAATAAGATGCTTCTGTGGTAGGAGAAGCTCTTTTTGAAAAGGTTAGTTAACTAATTCAAATCAGAGACTAAAGTTTAGGACAATGATTCTCAAATGTGGTACACATCCTTTACATTTTTTTGTAAAGTACTTATTTGGGACCTACACCAGACCTAATCAGCGTCTTACAATGTAAAATTTGCACTGATGAACGCTGAATGAAACAAAGACCATTAAGCTTTGCTCGTATTTCTGAGACCCTTCTCTCTGTCCAGCATAGATTAGACTAACAAAAAAGTACATGACTGTTGAAAGTAAAACAAGGGAAGGTAAAATTGCAACATTTAAAGACAAAACAGAAATTATGATTATCATTGAGGTTCCTGATTAATAGATGAAATAATGCAGAATTATAGAGGGCTTATAACAGTGCTTATAGTAGACCAAAACAGAACAAACCCAGAACGTTTTTCCCTACCATCACAAAGAAAAAGAAATCAGAGCCCCATGATAAAAAGTTTAAAAGCCAAATTTCTACCCCAAATTTCACCCATTTCTGAGTGAAAATAACAGGACTTCACAACATACACTTTGTATCCTAACCTTACCCCTGGCTCAGTATCAAACTGTGTTGCAGTTTCCTCTTATATTAGGCCAGATTGTTTTGTTTGCAAGTTATAGTTTAATTTTTAAAAAACAACTCTATACACTTCCTCTAAATGCATATTTTAGCAATTTCATTCTTTTTCTTCCCACTTAATTTATAAAATAGAAAAATATGCAATAAATTGTTTACATAATTGTTCAAATATTGTTGTACAAGATGGCAATGAAATACAAATAAAACTATAGCCTGCAAAACAGGTCCAGAAAGCAAGTGCTCTAATTGTCCATTCAGCTGTTAAATGAAAATATGAGTTGGGCAATAGAGTTCTAGGAGTAGTGATGCAAAATATAGCAAAGTACGTACTTTCAACCTGTACCCTGAAAAGGTTTTTCCCCAAATAGTTGAAATATAACTTCCTATAATTAAACATAACTAACACTTTACCTAAATTCATTTACTGTGTATTTTAGGTCTAAACATTTCACTGGTTAAGAAAACTTAAAGGAAACAATTGTGACTTAAATAGTGAGAAGTCAGAGATACGACTGAGAGTTTCTTCAAAGGCAAAAAAACAAATGAATAACTCAAATGAAGTTGTGTTTGAAAACTATATTTCCTGAAATATGCTTTAATAATCTCTGTAAATTGGAACAAGCCAAGGGAGATAACCTCTATAGTGTTGAATATAATATCTCAAATGAACTGGCATCAAAGATGAAGATGATGTTATAAAGTCAACATTTCCCCCATTTTCTTCCTGGATATCACCCAAAGCAGCACAGAGAAAGAGATAAAATAACACAAACTCCTCTTTTTTTTTTTTTTTTTTTTTCAGAACGAGTACTAAACGATAAACTAAAAACTAAGTGTAGAGTTCCCCATAAGGGTGCAGGGATGCCTGTGCCAGAAGAACAAGGGGGAAAATACAGCTTCAGATTTAAGAATGATTCAGCAAAACACACTTCTTAACAATGAGGGATACCCTCTGAGATGCCAAATCCAATGCCTTGTTTGGAACAATGGAAATAGGCTGCATGTGCTAGAGGCAGGAACTACTCTGGATCTGGCTTACTTCTGGGAATCAAAAGGATGGCAACAAACAAGGAATCATACAGATCGGCTGTATTTGCAGGGAGTATTTGCAGAAAGTGAGTGCAGAGATCTGGCATTGTGAAAAACTTCCTATCCTTATTGACTTGGGAAAGTTGTAGAGAGACAAACTGATCCACAGAATTCTGGATCCTCAAGATAATTCCAGCTAACCTGGAATATAGCCATCAACTTTCCCAAACATAAGACTCCTGAAAATAACTGACCTTGGGGAAATTCATTTGCTTTGAAGATGAGTAATGAAAAAAAAGGAAGTATCACCAGAGATACACGAATATACTGCGAGAAGGAAACAAATACGAGTATCTTACCAAGAATATTAAGCAGAAATTTTATGGGTCGCCTGGGTGGTTCAGTTGGTTAAGTGTATGACTTCAGCTCAGGTCATAATCTCGCAGTCTGTGAGTTCCGGCCCCGAGTCGGGCTCTGTGCTGACATCCCAGAGCCTGGAGCCTGCTTCAGATTCTGTGTCTCCCTCTCTCTCTGCCCCTCCCCTGCTCATGCTCTGTCTCTCTGTGTCTCAAAAATAAATAAAAACATTAAAAAAATTTTTTTAAACAGAACTTTTTTTCTATTGTATCGGATAAATTGGGGCCAAATTTTTCAACAGAATTTAAAAACCTCAATCAAGCAATACTTCCTATGAAGAAAGAACATGGAAAAGATATTTTAAAGCTCAAGGAAGAGATAAGACAGTAGGAAGAGATAAATTATAAGTTCAACTATAAAGTGAAAGAAAAAAATGACAAAACCATCCCTCAAATAAAGGCGAAATAGAAAGAAGCACAATGGAGAAAAGATTGCAGAAAACAAAATATAGATATAAGAAAAGTAAGGAAATAAAGAGGTAAAAGGGAATAGGGGCAAATTGACTCAAGATTTGCATAGAGTCCAAAAAGAAAAAAAATGAGAAAGAACAAGTAATTTACAATATAGTTCAAGTTTATTTCCCTGAAATAAAAGATTTGGACTTACATAGTAAAAGAAAAACTCTGTCAAAGAAATGTATATTCAAAATAAGGAACAATAAAACATTCCCTAGGAAATTTTTGAGGAGTTCAGTGAAAAAGAAACAAGTATTTGGGTAATCAGGCAAAAAGCTCAAGTTACTTTTAAGGTATGGGGTGTGGGTGGGGGATGAAGTTGGTCCCAGACTTTTCTATAGAAAAATTCAAAGCCAGAGGGGCTCCTGGGTGGCTCAGTTAGTTAAGCTTCTGACTTCAGCTCAGGTCATGATCTTGCGTCCATGGGTTCCAGACCTGTGTCAGGTTCTGTGCTGACAGCTCAGAGTCTGGAGCCTGCTTTGAATTCTGTGTCTCCCTCTGTCTCTGCCCCTCCCCCGCTCATTTTCTGTCTGTCTCTCAAAAATGAATAAACGTTAAAAAAATAAAAAAAAATTAATCCTATGTGATGTGATGTTCTTATTAAAAAGGTATTCATTAGAATGAAAACAAAAATCTAATTATCAGGAAAAAATGAAAAATATATGCATGGGAGGGGATAAGGCTAATTTGAAAGGCTTTTTTAACAAGTGTAAAAAAAAGCAGAACATAATATGATGCTGACACCAAATATATTTATCATCATAATAAATATAAATAAATTATCTCAACCATTAAGAGAAAGTGAAGCCTAACTCTGTATAAAAGACATAACTGAAACAAAGTGATTCAGAAGGGAAAATAGAAGGATGGGCAAAATTTTACTAAGCAAATACAAGTAGAAAGGGAAGGTCATAATTTTAATACCAGACAAGATTGTATTCAGGCTCCAAATCACTAAATGATACAAAAAAGTTTACTTTCTAAAACAAGATGATAAAATTGAAAATGAAAATATACTAGTTATGAATCTGTATTGTATACCATATAACTTGGATATACTGTTCAAAGACAAAAACTATTGAAAAAGATTTCTGCTTTTCGTTTGGATACAGGAAGTGACAAGAGAATGTTCCTTCCCTCCTAAAAATGAGATACAGCTGGATAACCTAATAACAACAACAATAACACTTTTCTTGAACCTATCAGAGAGTTGAGTTGCAAGGCAACCTATTGAACTGAATTTTAAAAAATCACAAGTTCCTCTAAAGAGATGGAACACATGAAATGCTTCACCTTTGGCAGAGAATGAGAGGAAGATGTGACTTCCATTAAAGCAGGTAAGAAAACAGTGTGCTCTATTTGTGTCATCTGTTCTTTGTGGTTGTTTTTCCTTACCTGCCTTGTTTTGGATATTTTAATAATGTTAAGCTACCTAATTCCTTATTGGCTTGTTTTCCCTTTCTTACTTTTACTCATTCTTCCAGGTTTTGCAATCTATATCTTTAACATCACATTTAACATCACCTATATAACTTTGTGTCCACTTGTGTATGCTATAAGAAATTTGTAACATTTCATACTGTATATAATTATTGCATTATATTTTAATTCTACATATTTTGTAATCCCTACACCTTGTTACCATTTTGCTTGAGACGTTCAATGATCTTTTTGTGAATTTTTCTACAACTACCTGAGAAGAAAGAAAATCTAAATGACCAATTATCATAAAATAAATATAAATGTCAAATAGCTATTCCTCCATAGTACCAGACTGTGAGGGTTTCAGAAATTAATTCTAAAAGAAATAGATAAATCTATATTACCTAACTTATTCTAGAATATGGTAAAAAAAAAAAAGGCACTCCTCTAAATCCTTTTTATAAGGTGGCCATGTCATTGATACCAATGTATGAAACAGATTTCACACCCACACAAAAGAAAACTAACAGTGTACTTCACTGAAAAAATCCTAAACAAAATGTTAGCAAGTGGAATCCATCAGCACATTCCAAGAATTGTGCAAGAATATAACCGAGTGGGGCTGGATTATTTTAGTACTACAAGGATGAGTTAAGATTAGGAAAACCAGTAATTTAATATAAGATTGAAAACAAAAACAAGAGAGAAAACTCACAGGGTTACTTTATTAATTAGGCAACACATTCATTGGCTATAAGAAATTTTCAAATAACAGGGACTTAACGAAATGAAAGTTTACTTCTCTTTCCTGGAATAGATTGAGCATAAGCAATTTAGAAATGATACAGTGATACCCTAATGTTAGGGACCTTATGGCCCCAACTAACATTAGAGAATTAATAATGAAGAAAGGGGGAATAGATATTGGGCAATATAAAGTAGTGTCTCCCAGGGGCGCCTTGGTGACTCAGTTGGTTAAGCATCCAACTTCAGCTCAGGTCATGCTCTCTCTGTTCATGAGTTTGAACCTTGTGTTGGGCTCTGTGCTCACAGCACAGAGCCTGGAGCCTGCTTTTGATTCTGTGCCTCCCTCTCTCTCTACCCCTCTCCTGCTCATGCTCTGTCTTCCTCTTTCAGGAATGAATAAACCTTAAAAAAAGCTTAATAAAAAAAAATAAAAACATAAAGTAGTATCTCCCATAGCCATCACCACTAATGATGATAATAAGATTTTTTTAAGCAGAAATCCTTGATTTAAAAAAATAAGATAAATCATAGGATAAAAATAATAAAAACTATTAGCAAGATATGTGTCTCATTCTAAAAGTCTGAAATGTAGATAATAAAAAAACATACTGGAAGCATTCTTATTAAAATCAGGGGTAAGATGGGATACCCTCAATGATGACAATTATTCAACAATGTTCTTGCAGATATTAGCCATTACAAATAAAAGTATATGAATGAGAGAAATAAAATTTGTAAAGGATGAAAAGAACTTATTGGTTGTGTTAGTTATCTGTTGATGCATACAACCTACACCTAAAAATCAGGGACTTAAATAATAACATTTACTGTCTCCCATGATTATGTGAGTTAATTAGGCAGCTCCTTTTTTTTTTCTTTCTAATTTATTTATTTAAATTAAAGTTAGTCAACATACAGTGTAGTATTGGATGCAGGAGTAGAACCCAGTGATTCATCACTTACATATGACACCCAGTGCTCATCACAGCAAGTGCACTCCTTCATGCCCATCACCCATTTAGCCCACCCCCACCATGTACCTCCCCTCCAGCAACACTCAGTTTGTTCTCTGTATTTGTCTCTTATAGGGGGAGAGAGAGGGGGGTGGAGAGAGAGAGATTGAGAAGGAGAGAGAAACCAAGAAACAGACTCCTAACTATACAGAACAAACTAATGGTTACAAAGGAGAGTGCATGGGTGAAATAGGTGATGGGGATTAGGAGGGCATTTGTTGTGATGAGCACCCGGTTATGTATGGAAGGGTTGAATCACTAAATTGTACACCTGAAACTCATATGACACTGTATGTTAACTAACTGGAATTAAAATAAAAACTTAAAAAAAAAAGAATAAATACATAAATAAATAAATAAATAAATAAGTAAATAAATAAATAAGAAAGAAAGAAAATAGGGGCACCTGGGTGGCTTAGTTGGTTAAGCATCCGACTCTTGATTTCAGCTCAGGTCACTATCTTGCAGTTCATGGGTTCAAGCCCCGCATCAGGCTTTGTGCTGACAGCATGGAGCCTGCTTGGGATTCTCTCTCCCCCTCTCTCTCTACCCGTCTCCTCCTCACTCTCTCTCTCTCTTAAAATAAATAAATAAACCTGAAAAACATTAAAGAAAATAAGATCTAGTTTTTCTGGTATAAATATGGCTACTCCGGCTTTCTTTTGACATCTGTTAGCTTGATAGATGGTTCTCTATCTCCTCATTTTCAATCTGCAGGTCTCTTTAGGTCTAAAATGAGTCTCTTGTAGGCAGCATATAGATGGATCTTTTTTTTTTTTTTATTCTTACACCCTGTGCCTTTTGATTGGAGCATTTAGTCCATTTACATTGAGTGATTATTTGAAAGATATGAATTTGGTGCCATTGTGTTACCTGTAGAGTTGGTATTTCTGGCAATATTCTCTGGTCCTTTGTAGTCTTTGTTGCTTTGTCTTCTGGGGTTTTTTGTTTTGTTTTGTTTTGTTTTTCCTCTTCTCAGAAAGTCCCCCTTAAAATTTCTTGCAGGGCTGGTTTAGTGCTCACAAACCCCTTTAGTTTTGGTTTGTCTGGTAAACTCTTTATCTCTCCTTCCATTCTGAATGACAGCTTTGCTGGACAAAGAATTCTTGGCTGCATATTTTTCTCATTTAGGACATTTGATATTTCTTGCCACTCCCTTCTGGCCTGCCAAGTTACCATGGACAGGTCTGCTGTCCTTACCATAAGGACAGACCTTATGTGTCTACCCTAGTAAGTTAAGGAACTTTTTCCCTAGCTGCTTTCAGAATTCTCTTTATCTTTGTATTTTGAAGTTTCACTCTGATGTGTCATGGTGTTAACATATTTTTGTTGATTTTGAGGGAGTTCTCTGGGCCTCTTGGACTTGAATGCTTGTTTCCTTCCCCAGGTTAGGGAAGTTCTCAGCTATAATTTGTTCGAATAACCTTCTGCTCCTTTTTCCTGCTCTTCTTCTGGGACTCCTATGATACAGATATTATTTTGTTTTATAGAATCACTAAGTTCTCTAATTCTCCCCTTGTGATCTAATACATTCCTTTCCCTCTTCTTTTCAGCTCTTATTTTCCAGAATTTTATCTTCTGTGTCACTCATTCTCTCCTCTGCTTCTTCAGTCATCTTTATGACTGTATCCAGTCAGTTTTGCATCTCAGTTAATAGCATTTTTTATTTCAGCCTGACTAGTTTTTCGTCCTTTGCAGCAAGGGTTTCTCTTTTGCCTTATATGCTTTTTTTCCAAGCCCAGTGTTGTTCTAAATTCTTGTCCAGATACATTGTTTATATCTGTTTTGAGCAAGTCCCTGGCTGTGATTTCTTCTTGACCTTTCTTTTGGGGAGAACTCCTCCATCTTGAGATGTTGGCTAAGTTTCTGTCCTTTGCATGTTTTAAAAGCTTGTTTTGTCTCCTGCACCTAAGAGTCCTGCTATATTAAAAAGGGGTCATACACTGTCCAGAGCCTGGCACTTTAGGAAGTGTTTCTGGTGCATGCTGTATGCATGCTGCTGTTGGATTTTGGCTGCCCTTTCCCACTGATCAGACCTCTGCCGAGCTCTTCCTTGCAGTGGGAAGTGTCTGGACGTTTAATTAGGTGTACTTTGATATGTTTGTTGAAGTAAGCCTGGAAAAAGGGAGGAGGGGAGAGCCTAATCGCCAAACAAGAGAAAAGGAAAAGGAACAACAACAACAAAACAGAGAATCAAAAAACTATAAAGACAATTACAAAGAAAATAAAAAAGAGAAAAAGAAAAAAGAAAGAAAATTAATAAAAAAAGTCTGATCCAAAAAAAAAAAAAAGGAAGTGAAAAACAAAAAACAAACAAGAAACTATGATCCTGTTTCTAAAAGAGAAAAAAAAAAAAGAGGAAGAGGAAGAAAAAGGGAAACAGAGTGAGAGAGCATGAGCAGGGGAGGGGTAGAGAGAGGGGGAGACACAGAATCCGAAGCAGGCTCCAGGCTCTGAGCTGTCAGCACAGAGCCCAATGCGGGGCTCGAACCCATGGACCATGAGATCATGACCTGAGCCAAAGTCGGACATTTAACTGACTGAGCCACCCAGGCACCCCTAGAATGTATTTAAAATGATTAGCCATATCTCTTATAACCTCTTTTCACCTAAGTAAAGACAAAATGGTAATTTTGAAAATTTTACTTGAAAAATTTCTTTTAATTTAACTTCAAAATTTTTAGTTCTTTTAATATATGTATTAATTAAAATGATACAGGTGCTTTATTATCTAGTTAACAACAAAAATTATCTACTTGTAAAAGTCAGTAACTCTATACAACAAAGCTTATAGGTTATGCTACCTCAAATCATGGCAATAAATTATATGGTTATTTCTAACATTTCTAACTCAAAGCATGTAATCAGTTGTGTGTGTGTGTGTGTGTGTGTGTGTGTGTGTGTGTGTGAATATACATCTATACAAAAGTTAAATTAGGAAGTGATTGTTTTAACAAAAACTGTCATAACAAAAGAATAATCCACACAGTTCCTATAAATGACAGTCATCTACTATATACTCTAAATATTATATAGTATTAATTTATATATACTCTTTCCAGGAACTATCTATTATATAAAGTTATATGATTAAAACCTCCTGATTAAAATTATGATTTTCAAAATATGTTAACAATAATAGCACACAAACATAAAACCTATTCAAACCTATTTCTTTTAGAAATACAGAACCTTGAGGATCTTAGATATCTAAATTAATTCCTTCATTTTCATAGTGGGTATAACAGATATCCAGAGAAATTGAGTTGGCAATTAATTATTGACAAAAACAAGAATGACAAAAACAAAACAATAATTAATGACAAAAACTTCTGGCTAGTTCAGAAGTTAAAATATGGATTTCTGTATCTAAATATTTTGTGTTATTTTGGGGCTGTGTGAAATATGACATATTTATGCCTACATTAGGAACCTCTCATGAACAAAATCTCCATATTAGTTCTTTCTATTCCAAATATCTAAAATTGACAGCTCTTTCTCCAGTTAAAAAATAAACATAACAAACTCTTCTCCTTCACCATATAATTAATAACTAAAAAGTCTGGACAGAATTAAAAGTTCAATCACCTAAGCGTTTTAAAGAATTGACAAAAGCAGGCAGATTTTAGAGGAAAACTAAAGGTTGGAGGCAATAATCTTCAGAAGGTGAATTTTCTCTATTTGAGAGACTTGACTGCAAGGTCAAGCACAGTTGTAGTACAGTGAAAAGTGGCTAAAATGCTGAGAGAAAGTTTGCTGTCTTTTTGTCCAGAGGAACTAAGGCTAGGAGACACAACAAGCAGAGTTGTGTATGAACTCAGAAAGGAGAGAGCCAGATAAGGCAAATCTAAACATTTGGGCAGACCTGGTTGACTCTAGAACCACACATGTGCTGAGATGATTGAAAGGAGTGTGAATTGAGATCTGAGCTGCTACTCACCACAGTCTAGGCAGAGGTTTCTGTTTGAATCCAACCAAACTAACCACCTGCTCAAACAAAAATATGAAGACTCTTAAGAGGAATATAACCAAATTCAGAGTCTCTACAACGTAACTGATACAATGTGCAGGATACAACTCAAAATCATTTGATGTATGAAAATCCAGGAAATGTGATCTAATCTCTAGGGAAAAGATAATCAGTAGAGGCCAATTCTAAGATGATCAATAACTTAGAATAACCAGACAAGGGTTTTAAAGCAGCTCTTAAAACTGTGCTCAGTGATATAAATGAAAATATTTGTAATGAACAATAGGAAAATTAGTGGAGAAACTATGAAAGAAGAGCCAAATGGAAATTTTAGAACTAAAAAATGGAATATCTGAAATTAAAAAAATTCATATGATGGGTTAAAGAGCTATGTGAAGATGATAGTGGAAACAGTTAACTTGAAGATAGATTATATACAAATTATTCAGTCTGAAGGAGAGAGGGGGAAAAAGGGTAGAAATAAAGTATAAAGAACTTCAAGTACTTGTAGTACAATATCAAAGGGTAATTAGAATTCCAGAAGGAAAGGAGAGAAAGAAAATGGGGCACAATAAAATATGAAGAAATAATGATCAAAAACTTTCCAAATTTGGTGAAAGACAAAAATTTACAATCCAAGTACTTCAGTGAATCTAAAACAAGATAAGTATGAGGAAAACCAAGCCTAGAAATATCACAGTCAAACTGCTTAAGACCAAAGTCAGAATACCCCAAATAGTTTTTGATCAAAGTTCTTAATAAACTTTATTGATTTAAAAAATAATTCTGAAAATATAATTGAACAGAAAACTTTCTGTCCTGAATTTCAGTTACATATTTATGTATAACTTTAGGTAAATTTAGGAAATTTCATTAAATAAAGTGTGCCAATAGGATTGTTATAAAAACAGGAAAAGCTTTAATCATGGGCTTAAAGTAACAATTTACTAAAATATACGAGTAAAAAGAAACTCATAAAAGATATTTTTATTTTAGTGTTTTGGAACATAGAAGTTATATTTCGGGCTTTTGAAATAGCCAAATTATTTACATTATTTATTGCATATTTTAAATATGTTTAAAAACAGACTCTTCAGCAGTGAAAATTCAAGAGCCTTATAGATATATAAGCAATTTTTTACATTTCCTAACTCTAAACAGAAAATTGGTTCATCTAGTGCAAAATTAAGTAGGATGTGATTGGGAAGATCTGGGTCCTAGTACTGGTTCTAGCCTAAAATATAGCCTTGACTGAGTCACTTAACCTCATCTTAGTCTCAATTTCCTCATATTTAAGATGTGGGTTTCATATTTTCTAATGGTTAAGAAAGTGAACACTTGTGCCAGACTGGTTTGAATTCTGGCCCTCCCACTTTTAGCTATGTGATCTTGAATAATGAACCACTTTGTTTCCTTATATTTATATATTTCTTTATCTACAAAATGAAGCAATATCTTCTTCATAGAAGTATTGAATTAAATAATGCATGTTAAATTTTTATGTCAGTGCTCAATAAGTGTTAGCGTTAGCTTTTTTTAATTTTTTATTTTTCATTAAAAATTTTTAAATTTTTTATTTATTTTTGAGAGAGAGACAGAGCTTGAGCAGGAGTGAGACAGAGGGAGACACAGAATCTGAAGCAGGTTCCAGGTTCCGAGCTGTCAGTACAGAGCCCAACACGGGGCTCAAACTCACAAACTGAGATCATGACCTGAGCCAAAGTCGGTCAGTTAACCAACTAAGCCACCCACGTGCCCCTAGCATTAGCTGTTTTTTAAAATGACCCTGAAATTTGAGGTACATATGAAAGTACATATTAAGTGAATAATAAACACAATTCCTTTTTGCATATTAGAATTTTGAGGCAGGAACATAATAAGGATATGCCTAAGGAAACAGTAATTCTGGGGCACCTGTGTGGCTCAGTTGGTTAAGCATCCAATTCTTGATTTCAGCTTGGGTCATGATCTCATGCTGACAGCACAGAGCCTGCTTGGGATTCTCTCCCTCTCTGCCCTTCTCCCCACTCACGTTCTCTCTCTGTCTCTCTCCTAAGTAAATAAAGAACCTTTAAAAAAATGAAAACAGAGTAACTCTGTAATGGAAGCAGAAATAATAAGATATTGTTTCATGTATAGGTGACAGTTCACAAAAATAAATCTTCAGACATCAAAAAATCAGTAATTTTTATCTGTTTATTGTTGCTTCAAAGATACTTGGAAGTATTCAAGTAACTGACTTCACTGCCGCTATTTGGTAACTTTTTTTTTCTCTACAGTTTGTTCTAAATGAAAGTAAACTATACTTCAGCTCCGTACCCCTCAAAAATATTTTTCTTTTGAACCACTAATAACACTTTCAACATCACAAAAAGTGCATTGGTAGAACTAAGCAAAAGGTGCAATTTATTAACATAAACCTTTGAGTCTGAAAGTGTACTACCAGATTATAGAAAAATATTGTCAAGTGAAATCTAAAGCAGAGGATTAACAGCTTGACGAATTACTTGAACAAGCTCATTAGTAAAGGACATATTCACAAGTGCTAGAAATGTCTAGAGAGCCCAGAACTGTGGTTCTTTTTCTGAGTAAACATTGCCAAGTTCTGAAAATGCCATTTCAATAGTTCTGGCAATAATTACAGCTTAGAGATGTGGGATTTTTCTTCCTAAGGGTTGAAAGCATTATTGTCCCTGTGGCTTAAATTTTCTGTGTACTGGGATGTAGAGATAATGATTTGCATGTTTCATATCTTAAAGGTATAAAATGTATATTTAAATGTATTTTTTTCCTCTAATTGTAATACACTTTACTCAAATGTTTCACCTATTTTACTAGATACCTTATTTCCTTTCCTTGGCATTTAAATACTGCTTAATAAAAAATAATAATTACAATGCTAGGCAGTGAGGCAAGTAATTAGTTGGTGTTTTTAAGACTAAATTTTATTTTAAAATATTCTTAAATGTCTTACCACGTGAAAATACCCCTGATTTTAAAGCTCATTTTCATTGTTCCTCCCTTAGCATTTTCTATTTCTTGCATGTCTTTTGGGATACTGAACAGCTGAAACTACACTAAACCACAAAGAAATCTGAGGTTACTAAATAGTGTCAAGGAATGTTCTGCATCTCTTTCTCTCTGCGTTACAGAGAATACTCCCAGACTCAGAGAAGTAATAAATGGAACAGGATCTTCAGCACCTAAACAATGTTGTCTATGTTTGCATTTAAAAGATACTAAATCCTTCATACCAAAGGACATGTTTTCTATTAAACATTTAAAATTTTCACTTTGAATAGAAGTCCAGTTGTATTGAAAAAAAAAAAAAAAAAAAACAAAAAACCTTCAATAGCACCATAAACCAATAACAAAGCAAAAAAAAAAAAAAAAAAGATCCATTTAAAAAGAATAATGGTGACTATCAAATATATAGGGTAGAAAAAATTATTATGGGAAGACAATGAGATGTGGAGTCAGCCTGCACTGGTCTTAAAACTGAGTATAGCTCGTCATAGAAAAACTGAGCCCCCATCTCCTTAGCTCTGAACTGGGAATAACATCAACTGGGCAGTTGTGACAATCAAGTGACGTGATTGGGCATGCATCATAATCCACATCTGTTACTTATGTAGTGATTTGTGGTCTGATCTAAAGTTTGTACTTTATGCAAGTAGTTACAGTTAAAATAGTATGTTGACAGAAATTTGAACTATGTTGTTAGGGGACTAGTGTTATGTAACTGAAACCCATGCATGTCAAAATGTGCAAAATAGGACTGTCTACTCTCAGTTTTTTTTTCCTACTGGCCTTTTTGCTATTGTCATATATTTAACTTTTACGTTGTAAACCCACCATTGTTATTTTTGTATAGTCAATTATCTTATAAAAGATTTAAATAATTTTAAGAATCTCATACATTAACCCATGTGTTTATCATTTCCAGTGTTCATCATTCTCTTCTGTAAGCCCACATTTTCATTTAATATTTTCTGTCTGCTTGAAGGACATCCTTTAATATTTCTTGTAGTGCCAGTGATGAATTAATTCTTTCAGATTTGGTATGTCTGAAAACAACTTTATCTCATCTTTGCCTCTGAAAGACATTTTGCTGGGTATAGAATTCTAGGTAGACAGGTTTTTTTCCTGTTAGTGTTTTCAAAATGTTTATCCATTGTCTTCTCAGATTGTTTCTAATAAGAATTCTGACATATTCATCTTTGTTCCTTTGTTCTTCTCTTTTTTGACTGCTTCATGATTTTATCACCAGTTATGATATGGTTTGGTAGTTTTCTTCATATCTCTTATGCTTGGAGTTCATTGACTTTCTTCTATTTGTAGGTTAATAGTTTTCATAAAAGTCTGGAAATTGTTAGGCGATTATGTCTTGTATGCTATCCTCTCTGCCTTCCTCCTTCAGAGACTCAAATTAATCATACATTAGGCTACTTGAAATTGTTCTACAACTCACTGTTCTTTTTTCTCATTTTGAGTAATTCCTATTGATATGTCAAGTTCGTTAGTCACTAATCTGCAATGTCTAATTGCCATTAATCCTATCTACTGTACTTTCACCTCAGACATTGTACCTTTCATCTCTATAAGTTTGTGTTTAGTCTTTTTAGTATCCTCCATGTTTCTACTTAGCTTTTTGAATAAGTGTAACAACTGTGGCTGTTGTAATGTTACCTGTTAATTCTAACATCTGCATCACATCCAGGTTTCTTTGTATGCCTAGTCATCTTTAGAGGGCAGCCACTGTGAATTTTATCTCATAAGTGCTGGGCATTTGGGTTTTGTTTTTTATAAGTACTTTTGAGCTTTTTTCTAGGATACAGTTGTAATATGGGAATGGTTTGATCCTTCTTGACCTTGCTTTTATGATTTGTTGGGTAGGGGGTACCATAGCAGTGCAACCTAGCGCAAAGCATTTCCTATTACTAGGACAAATTACTACCCAGTGACTTGTGGTTGGTGAGAACTGGCATTGTTACTAGACCCTTGTGAGCACTGGATAATGTTTGTTCTCTCTAATCCTTTTGAATATCTCTTTCTTCAGCCTCCATTTCCTCACATGTATGTGCTGATCAGTACTGAGTTTAATAATCTTAAGGGGGATCATCTGCAGATCTCTGGAGTTCAGTCTTCTCTTCTCAGTGGTACTCTATCCTGTGAACTCAAGCTAATTTGGTTTCCCTAGACTCTCAGCTCCACTTTTTCACTCAGTAAGTCTACTGGGCTCTTCCTCAGTTCTGCTTCCTTGCATCATGTCCTGGAAACTCCCTCAAGGCAGTAAGCTGGGAAAATCATAGGGCTCCATTTGTTTGTTTCCTCATCTTCAGGGATTATTTTCCTCATTGTCTGAGGTCAAGTCTTGAAGTCCACTTTTTGATGTAGTTTGCTTATTTCGTTCTTTCAGTAAGACAGGTACATGCAGTCCTCAATATTCCATCTTGGCTGGAAACAGAAGTTGTATCTATCTTTTAAGAAATGACCACTTCTTGAGTTTTTGTGTAGTATCAGAGAAGAAAATCTAGAATTACCTGAAAACACTATTACTTTTTCCTTTTCCCAACTTTAATCTGTGTGAGTTGGAGTTAACAACAACATGTTGTAACAAATGCAGAATACCACTCTTCTATATAATGTGAATCTAACCAGAAACCTTAACTTTATTACCTGGATCAGAGTTTTACTAGCAGTTTGAGGTATGTCATTTCATCTTAGACTAGGCAATTAAGCTTTCCCCAATAGAATTAAAACCAGAACACCCAGAAGTTACAAAATAGTGAAGTAAAATGAAGACATTTTAAGTAGCTATACATTTTATGTATTTCTCTACTCTTTTGTTTAGAGGTTGAATGAAAAAGGTGATCCCTATGTGGATTCACATAATCAATACCCACCCACATGCTCACATAAAAGTATAGGAGTCATCTGTTACAGCAACTGGGATTGGGAAAAAACTCTCCTGAGCTATATACGATTAAGCTACAGAATTCCTGTGAGTTTTTGGCACATGTGCCTGAAATGTTACAATTCTTTCTTGTATATATAATTTCCATAGACAAATGATTTTTATGAATAGTTTCCATGAATGATAGTATGCTCAATAGTTAAGATCACAATATTTGAAATCAGACTACTTGGGTTCAAACTCCAACTACTTTCTAATTGTGTGACCTTGAGGAAGTCACTTAATACGCATACTTCACTGTCCTTTTTTTATAAAATGGTAGTAAAAGTGTTATTTACATAGTTGTTTTGAGAAGTAAATTAGTTAATGTAAATTTCTTAGAACCATGCATGGTAAATAAAGCATTTAGCAACTTATATAAATTTTGCAATTATGGTTTCTTTTCAACCCTGTTGGCTATTAGTCAATGAACTTTAAATGCACACATATCTGAAATCTACCCCTAGAGGTACTCATTTATGAAGTCTAAGAGAAGGCACAAGTTTGTTGTTTTGTTTTTGAGTCCCACAAGTGATTCTGATCACTACAACCTGGCAAGAACTGAAAATCATAATCAGACTTTAAATTATCACTTACAGTAATCAGTGTTAGGCTAAATTTAAATTGTTTCTTGAAACATTTTCTAATCCTGGATAGCTCAGGGAATCAGATTGCTTCAAGTAGGAAGAGGCAGAATCTGCCATCAGAATATATCTAAATTCATAAAATATTTGATAAGTAACCACTGAGTATCAGTACTGGGTAGACAGAGAAAAGTAAGGTGCCTCTGTTCTCAGGAATGTAAAAGTTAGTGATAACAGAGTAGCATATAAGCACTATTTCCTAAGGTGTGGTACATGCCTGCATACCACTGACTCTTTGTGTAATAAGCAACCCAAGTCTTCCTGGGTTCAGGTTTGCCTATATGCAGCAAGAAAGAGTAGTGACAGATGAACTTTATTCTGTAGTAGACTTTCCTGCAATAATGGCATTATCACTGTCAGCTTTTCTATAGCCAGCCTGAGCAGAACTTGAGCTGGAATAGAGCTGCCAGGCCTACCAATTGCCCTTTCTTTGTGTGGAAACAGATTTCATAGAGATTGGAAAGAGCCAAGCCAGAGAAACTACGCAGCCCTCTGTGTGCTCACTGAAGGGCCACTGACTCCACTATTTCCAACAATAGCTAAGAGAAGAATCAGGATAGGAAAGGAGAATTTGAACAGGAGTAACCCTAGAAAACCAATCATGTTCAGGTTGAAATGTGCTGGGCCATTTACTGTTCCACCTACCAGCCATAAGTACTATAAAGTTTCCTTTTAAAAAGTCATCCCTTTAAGAAAACTATTCAGTAAATGGCAGTATAGGCTGTGTGAAAATATGGCAACACTAGGAAGAAAATACAAAATAAGAAGTTGTAGAAATATTACCAGGATACATATACACCTGAATAACATATATGACATTACAGGATTGCCCCCATGAAACATCTAAGAAATGTTACCACCATCATCAGAAAGAAATCAATTTCAGTGAGAATGGTCAGGTATGAGTTTCAAAGAAACTGAGATTTATTAGGCTGAGTCTTAAAGAAGGGACAGAATTGGCTAAAGGCATGGGCTATAGAGGAAGCAAATGGCAGGAAGGGAAGAACTTAAACAAAGGAAGAGATATCCAAAGCATAGTAAGAACACAGTGAAGCCACTTTAGAAAAAATAAAGAATCTCAGTTCATCATTTCTTACATAGAAAATTTACCTATATTTATTTAGGGTCTTTATTATATATTTTTGGACAAATAATAAAGGTTACCTAGAATATGTTATTTCACTATATACATGAATATACAATTTTTGAAGTGGTATATCTCTATATAGCAATACCTTAAAATGCATTAATTATATTGATATTATCATATAGCTCTAAGACACCAGAGTAGTGGTGAACATACTAATAAGTGTTTCACATCTATAACTTTCATCAGGTCTCCTAAAGCCATTTAGGATACATAAAGCATTCTTACTGCCCTTATGACTTCCGCTGAGATTTTCAATTCTAGTTTAGAGAATTTTAGACAGGCAAATAGAAACAACAGAGTAATAGAGAAAAACAAATTGGTAAAAGTCAGAAAATTTAATCAAAGGAAAATTTAATAGTTGTAGGAAAACTGAAAAGAGAAAGATTCTCATTTTTATATCATGGAATGATAAAATTCTTTAATACAAGAAACAATGAGATTATTAAACAGACCTTAATGTACTTTTTGTTACTATTTTTTTAGTTTTATACTATGAAATAATTAATGCTCCTACAAACAAGTTATTTTAAATACTGATTAATACTCTGTAGCAATTGGCATAATTGTCTAGGTGTTCATTAGAATGATAGCAATCATTCTAATCACAGAACAGCTTTAACTTGCCTTGTGACTTTCAGAACAGTATCCATTTCTCACCCATACAATAAAGAAGCTGGACCAGATGACATCTAAAGTTTCTGACAATTCTAAATGTTAATATTGCTATATAACTTAGCCAGTCTACTTTCTTTTTTTCTAAACTTCTTAAATCAGCATTTTCCCTAAAATTAGTGGAAGCTTTCCAAAATGCATCATGTTTTAGAAAATTAAAATTAAAATCTATTTCAGACTAGGAATTGAAAATAGCAATTTCCTTACAAATAAATCGAAGTCCTTTATTTCCCACCAACCACGTTTCTAAGAAAATGGAAGTATTTTTAAGATTCAGAAATCTATAAAACCTTTAAGAAACAGTTACTGAAAGTAAGACTAAAAAAAAAAAGTCTCTAGAGCCTAGGTGGCTCAGTTGGTTAAATATTCGACTTTGGCTCAGGTAATGATCTTGCAATTTGGGAGTTCAAGCCCCACAGTAGGCTCTGTGCTGACAGCTCAGAGCCTGGAGCTTGCTTCAGACTGTATCTCCCTCTCTCTCTGCCCCTCTCCTGCTCGCACTCTGTCTCTCAAAAATAAACATTAAAAAAATTTTTTTTAAAGTCTCATTTCTTAGTAAGATGAAGCTTTGTATTAGGAAGTTATTACAATAAAAAAATTAGCAAATTACCTATTTTTGGATGATCCACAATATTTGAAAAAATAACTCCTTTATTCTGTATAATTTTATACCATAATTACTAACTTTCCTGAATTTCTAAAACGTATATGCAATTACTTTCACATACCTCTTCAAGGAAAGGTTTCATTAACCACTGCAAACACTGATTTATTAAATAAAATAGAAGTCCATGCTTTATAACTCAGCATTAAATTTCTCACAGAGAAATCAAGAAAGAATATTCCCTATCATAGATAGTTATTAACTGTCTTTGTTAAGTCTTCCAAATAATATTTCATAAAAGAAATCAAGTTAAGTGGGAGCTGCCTTTACAGATGATGCCTGTGCTTTGGCCATTCTTCGAACCAGTGCTTCTTGTCTTTTTCTTTGAATTTCTTCAGGAGAATATTTTTTATTTTTCTCTTCTTCCTCTAAAAATTAAACAAAATATAGATATTACTTTTATAGACTACACAGTCATCTTGAACATGAGTTTTAATTTTTTACTTTTATCATCCAGACTTGCCACATTGGTATAACTATTAAATCACACTAAACTACTAAATACGATATTTGATGTACAGATACAGTGTTCTAGGCCAAAAGAAAATCAAGTACTGATCAATCCGTTCCTATTTTATACACCTTTCACAGTGTGATAAAATTCATTTGATTAAAACTGTACATTTTGACTTCCCAGCATATAATTCTTATGAATAAAATCTAATTTACATAATTGACAAATGAGTATTTTTTAAGAACTAGAATTTTATTTTACTTTTTAATTGTCTTAATGCTTTATTTATTTTTGAGAAAGAGAAAGACAGAGTACAAGAGGGGGACAGCACAGAGCCTGATGCAGGGCTCGAACTTGTGAACCATGAGATCATGACCTGAGCCGAAGTCCAATGCCTAATAACATACTGAGCCACCCAGGTATCCCCAAAACCTGGGATTTTAGATGTAATATATAAACTTCAACAGAAAGGTAGTCAAAATATAATGAATTCAAATACCAACACCTTAAATAGTATACATTTACTATAAGCTGTATCAATATTCATGCTAATTTTTTTTCCTCTAGAGAGCTCTAAGATTTTCATTTTAGCCATTCAGGAAAAAATGTTTTAGAGTGATCCAGTGAAATCTATCATGTCAATAAATATATAATTCACTGTCAGATGTTTTTATTTGGAGGACACATTTTATATAAACATTAGAAAATTATTTCAGGGGCACGTGAGTGGCTCAGTTGGTTGAATGTCCAACTTTGGCTCAAGTTATGATCTCATGGTTCAGTTTGTGAGTTTGAGCCCTGCATAGGGCTCTCTGCTATCAGTACAGAGCTGGCTTCTGATCCTCTTTCCCCCTTTCTCTGTCTGCCCCTCCCCCAGTCATGCTCACTATCTCTCTTTCTCTCTAGTAAATAAACATTAAAAATATTTTAAAAAGATTATTTCAAAGAGCATTAATATCTGAATGAAAACTTCAATTCGAATGTCTTTTTAATATATAAAAATGTGAAGCATTCTGACATTCCTATGCAGCATATTTTAGTATGCTTTTAGTATACTTTAGGTAAATGTACTATAAAATAAACAATGTGTTTTAAATTAAGTAAATGAAAATAAAATTAAGTTTGATTTTAGTAACATCCAATTCTACCTCTGCCAAAATACTGAGTTCTAATAAAATGAATTTAATTCCAGAGTTAAGTCACTTTGAGCTAAAATATTAGATTATCTATGTAATGCTAATAAGAATCAAACTTTGAAATTAGCAAACATATTTTCTCATTTAAATGATGTTTGAAAATTAAGACCATCATATTTAAGCAACCTTGTATTGGTAAAACTGTTTATGTTGTAAAATCTGTCTCTCATAGAATAACAATCTGTAGTACTGTTGGCAGAGAAATATTATTTACACTAACATCTAGACACAGGTTTAGAATTTGTTCTAAGACATTTCTCTTATTACCTAAGGGAGATTATTTGTCCAAAATAGATTATCTGTCTCCCCTTCCTTTCTTGGTATAATTGGAAATGGGAGAGGGTATTCGGGGTAAGAGAGAAATATTTCAGATAAACTCCCTAGATGACTCTGATGACTTATTTCCTAAACTTATTACCTCACAGATTTGTAGCTATTTCTCCCTATAGAAAGATGCTACAAGATACTTTATAATTAGCTTGACTAATCATCTAATATTTTAGTCTCAAAGCTGAGAAATACAAGAAACTCAGAATTCACACATACACAGTTGCATTCAATTGACCACAAGTTTGGAAGGAAAACAGATTAATAATCCATGACAGCAGAAAAGAACATAGCTCCCTAAAACTGGGTTTACAACTAACATGGTGAAATTCTTGGAAAAATAATTTCAAATGATATAAAGTCACACCATGAAAATTTGATTTAGAGAGAGTCACCCTTTTCTCTCATCAGCCCTTCCTTTAGCTCATTCTGCAATAAACATACATGGCAAAGTTTCAAACTATTTCAAGGTACAAAGCAAGAGTGGCTCTTTTTTTTTTTTTTTTTAAATGTTGGTTTATTTTTGAGAGAGAGATACAGACCATGATCAAGGGCAGAGAGAGGAGACACAGATTCTGAAACAGCACACAGCCTGATGCAGGGCTTGAGCCTAAGTCTGACACTCAACCGACTGAGCCACCCAGGCGCCCTAAGAGTGGCTCTTCTTAATCTTTATTATAAGGCAGAAATCAGGAAGAAAAAAAAAAATTCTGTAAAGGGCCAGAAAGTTAATATATTAACCTCTGAAGGTCATATGGTCTCTTGTTGCAACTCTTCAGCTCTGTTATTGTAGCATGAAAACAGCCATGGACAATATAAATGATGTGACTGTGTTCAAACAAAACTTAGTTTATGGACAATGAAATCTGAATTCTATGTAATTTTCAAAGGTCATGAAATATTACTTTTCTCTTGATTTCCTCAACTATTTAAAATGTGAAAAACATCTTAGCATGCTGGCTGCATAAAAACAGGCTCTGGGCTGGATGTGGATGGGCCATGGTTTACCAAACCCTGCCTTAAAACAAGGGTTAAATGGGTTTTGTTTCAAAGATGTTCTCTAGAAAATAGCTTGCTACAAAACAAAGTAAAATAAAGTGGAAACAATAGAAAATAGAAGATTAATGTTAATTAGAAGATTAGGTACTATCAGTAAAGTTAAAAAAATTGATAAGATAAACTGAAAGGCAGATTATCCACTCATAAAATATGCAGATAAGGTAGTAGATAGTTTTCGGAAAACTCAAATATTCCAGAGAGATCTTTAGTACTCTTTAACATAATTATAACTGTATTTACATAATTTCATGTTGAGAGTTTGGTCCAATTAAATACATTTACTTAAATATAAACTTAAATTATTTAAATGATTTATTTAAATAAAAATAAAAATTATAGATTAACGACAATTTTTAAAGTTTCAAAATATCTAGGCTATAATATAGGGAAATATTAATTGTTGGTGTTGATAAGAATATAAATTGATGAAACTTTTTGGGAAGATTTAATGACATCCACTAAACTTCAAAACATTCTTACATCAATTTTTCAGTAATTAACAGATACAATCACAGGAGCATGCAGAAATTTATGTAGAAGTATATTCACTGGAGTATTGTTTGTAATGTAAAAAATGCAACCAAACTGAACTTCCTGTCAATAGAGAGGCAGTTAAATAAATCAAGGTACATCCATATAATGACATACTATACAGTCATTAAAAGGACTGAAGCAAAACTATACATAGAACTGGAAAAGAGGGGTGCCTGGGTGGCTCAGTCAGTTAAGCATCCGACTTCGGCTCAGGTCATGATCTCACGGTACATGGGTTTGAGCCCTGTGTTGGGCTCTGTGCTGACAGCTCAGAGCCTGGAGCCTGCTTCAGATTCTGTGTCTCCTTCTCTGCCCCTTTGCCCTTCACCAAATTGCACTCTGTCTCTCTCTCTCTCTCTCAAAAATAAATAAACATTACAAAAAAAAAAAAACCCAAAACAAAACTGGAAAAGATAGCTATGTTAAGTGAAGGCAAAACCAAGTTGCCAAATAGTAGGTACATAGCATATAATTCCATCTGATAGATGTATAGGCATACACACACACACACACACACACACACACACACACACGGACATTTTTATATGCACAGAAAATGTTAAATGATGTATTCTAAACTGTTAGCTATGGTTTTCCTGAGGCATGGCTGTGCAAAAAGAGAAACTGAGAATTTAATTTTTCACTTCAAATTAATTTACTCTGCTTTCTTTCTTCTTAAACAACGAGCATATTACTGTTACGAGTAAAAAAAAAAAAAAAAAGATCACTTAAATAGGAAAGTTGAGCAGTAATGCCAACAAAAGCACCATCTAGAATCTAAACAGAAAACAATGATGTAATGTTAAAAGAAGATAAAATCTCCCTCACCTTATTAGCATTGATCTACATAATAGATAAAAATCCTAATATTAGCCCGAAGTGAGGGAGACTGATTAAAAAACATCTGTAATTACAAGCTAGCATAGTAAATGCTATAACAGAAGTTAAAGCTGGGTATTGGAGAAACCCAGAGAAAGTGAACCTAAATTATTGAGCTGAATAAAAACATACTGTGTTTTAAAGGACAAATGGAAAATGGCCAGGCAGATTTGGTATACGCATGTGGGGGTACTATGTTTCGGTGAAGGAAATAGCATCTGTAAAAATGTAAGGCTGTGAGAAAGAACTGGACATTAAGAAGTACAAGTAGTTATGCCAGATACAGTGCCTTTTAAAAAAGATTACAGTATCAGTGAATAACAGGTTTTTCACATTATACTACATGGTATTCATTCAGATACTTACTAAACATCTTCTATGTGGGAGATGCTGTGGTAGGTCTAGGTATTCACAGATAAGACAGACAATAATCAATACTTAATTGCAAACTGTGATAAAAGAAGTAAGAGAGATGATGGAAAATGACAAGGAAAAGACCTATAGATTGTTCAAGGAAGGTCTCTGTGAGAAGGTCATACTTAAACTGAGACCTAAGGATAAAAAAGCACCAACCAAAAGACGGACGGGGGTGGGGAGAAGGGGAGACAAACATCAGGAAGAAATAGTTTTAGTTGGGAACAGCATAGTCAGAGCTCCTGAACTAGGAAAGAAACTATGCTGTTTGAGAACTGAAAGACAGCTAATATAACTGAAACTTACTTAGTAGGTGAGGTAAAAAAGAAGGTAGGCAGGCAAGGAGTGATAATCCAGGGCCTTGTAGATCAGTGTAAAGTTGGAATATTATTTGAAAGATGATGGCCATCATTGAAGGCTGTGGTTAAGCACAAGAATGCCATGTTTGCCTATTTGTTTTTAAAAATTAAAAAATTTTTAAAAATTTGTTTAAAAAATTGTTTTTAAAAAAATTTGTTTTCAAAAAAAATTTGTTTTTAAAAATTAAAAAAAACAGTCTCTACGGTTTGGAGACTAGAGCTGAAAAGAGACAGATAAAAGAACTGCAGGAATCTAGTCAAGAAATGTTAGCTTGGATAAGGGTAGTAGAGGTTGAGTGAGGAAAATGGACAATTTTAAGATGTATTTTTCTGAGATAGAAACAATGCAACTTGATAGAATTGTGGGAGAGGAATCAGAAAAATCAAAGATGACAGGCTGTACTGAGTAAGCAAACTGCAATTCTAACCATCACAGCAAATGTGTTTAATTAGAATGCTCTGAATTTTCAAATATTGCTCACCTCAATGTTCTGCTAAACATAGGAGTATGAATGAAGTTTTAAAACAATGAGATATTTAGTAAACATAATCTCTTGGAAATAGATCTAAAAGTACAATTTCCTAGTAAATAATTCAGAAAACATTCAACAAATATTTATTGAATACCTACTATATGCTAGTCACTGAATTAAAAGCTGGGAAAGAATCTGATGCAGTCTTTTGAAAACATAAATCACCCCTCTTTGTATATTACAGCATAATTATTCCTAAGAGTCACTTTAAGAATTCTAGTTAAATGTCATACTTTTTTTAATCTTACATGTTACACAAATTCGATACAACAAATAACTAGGTTAGCTACTTTCCCAGGTGATAATTTTCAAACTACTTTATACATACCTTTTGAAGGCTGTTTCAAAGATTCAGAACGTTTCACCAAACACTGTTGTTGAATAGCCCTCCCACAAAACGAGTGGACAGGAGTTTTATTTTTCTCCAAACCCTGTGTAATTTTGGTATCAGAAATACTTCCTGGTAGACAATTTTGATTAAACTGGGAAAGAATTTGAGAATTTTTCATCTTTGTAAATGTATACTTAGGAAATCTAACTGTTCTGTTAAGGCCACTCTGATCTCCATCTCTTGTGCTCCTATGGGACAGATGCTGAGTACTTAATTTCTTCTTATAAGTAGCAGTTTCTGTATTCCTATAATCTGAACTCACATTCAAACTTGAACTTCCCATAAGAACTGACTGTGGACTTTTCACTTGTATTGGAACATCAGTGTTATTCCAGGAGAAATGCAGATTATTGATATGACAATTTGAGTTCTTGGAGTATATTGTCAAATTTGTTGTAGCACCTAAAAAACTTGGAGAATTTCCACAGATTTCCCTTTTATCCATCTTCACTGGTTTATTTAATTGTGAGCTATTTGTGAAAGATGTGTGCCCTGAAATGCTGCTGAGATTCAAATGTTTTGATTGCACCAACTGACTTTCTTGTTTAGATGTAGTAAATATGTTTTTGGCTCCATGTTTGGAACTATTATTGATCTCAAGTGTACTTTCTGGTATCTTGCTGCCCTTTCTAATGTCTTGTTGCTGAGTTAGTCTTTCAATATCATCACATGCTTGGTATAATAAATCATCATCTACATCATCTGCTTCCCAGGTATTCTCTAATTGATGGCATGCTTTAACAATTTCATTGGCAAATGATGGATCATTCCAGTCATCAAAGAAAGAACCTAACTTTGATGCATTAGTCTGATTTGTATTATAAACACTGGTTTCATTGCCCAAAGTTGCAGAGCCAAAAGGATTTATATTAGCAGGTGCTTTAAAAGACTGATTAAAAATGGACTTATTTTCTTGTTCATTAGAATATCCTGTGTTCAAAGTAGACTTTTCAAAAGTATTTACGTTAGAAGTAAATTTAGTATGCATATCTTTTACTTTTGTCAGATTAGATGCAACTGAACAGTCTTGAACAATTTTATTGAAAGATTTCTCAAGTTTCATTATATATCCACTGGATGGCAATTTGTTTGGTTCATCATTTGGATTTAGTGAAAAACTGTATTTTCCAGAATCTATTAATTCCTTGTTATGTGTCTTTGAAGGGAGATCTTGTACAATTTTTGAATCCCTTAACCTGGCACCTAGGCTTGTATTCATTCTTGACTTATGTTTATCACACTTATTGTTAAAGTTACAAATACTCTTTTGATCAGCAACCTGGGCTGTTTTAGGAGCTGGGGAAAGTTCATACATTTTGACGTTTTGCATAACAAAAGGTTCATTATTTAGTAAGTTTTCCCAATCATCCTCAAAATCACTGGTAGGAAATGCATCAAGGTGTTTATTAAAAGCTTCTGGCTTCTCAGTGTAGGAAGTCACACATGGATTTGTCATTCCAAGAGTATCTACTTGACAAGAAAGTGATCCTGGGGTTTTATCTGGCAGTTTTTCAGTGACCAGAGTTTCATTAGTAATGATTTTCTCCTTTTTCAAAGCGCTTTTCTTTCCAAAGGTAGTATTACTTGTGTTCAAAAAAGCATCTGACAGATCTTGGCTGAACTGTCCACTACATTTCTGAGTAGAGCCATCAAAAATGGCATTAAAGGCTGCTTCAGCATTTTGGTCAAATGGCTTCTGACTGCTATTTTGATCATTTATCTCAGACATTTTGGTGTTTTCTTCCATTGGGTTCTTCATTATAGCATTATCTATTTCTGGAACTATATCATGTAATAACTGCATCTGTACATTATCTTTATAATTACTGAAAGTCTCTGCTTCTGAAATTGTCTGGATAAAATCATGATTTCTCTTCTTTTGCTCTTGAATCACATCTAGCTCTTCCATATTTTTATCAAATTGCTTAGCCAATTTCATAAGTTCTTCCTCTTGATTTTGTGTTTTCAACCTATTAAACATTTAAAAAGTCATAATTAAGAAAGCTTCTAAGAGTCATTATAAATATTCAGTTGTTATCAAACATATTTTAATATATTAAAACTCAAAATTTCAACACAATTATTTTAAGTCTAAAGTTTTACATGTCAAAACTGAAAAAAGTAATTTATAAATATTTTAATAGATTTACAAAATCAAAGCAGAGTATTATTAAATATATTTACTCCACTGAATGTCAGAAAAGCTGAAAAGTTTGAACTTACTTTGTGCAGCTGATTTTTGCTCTTGATTTGCCTTTTGCTACACTAGGAGTACAAGGAATAGCAGAAGCACCAATCCACATGCCTAGCATGGAGTTTGTTGTTGGTTTTTCATCCTTTGGCAGAAGGGAAAAGAGATATGTTTACAAAGGAAGGAAGGAAAGAAGGGAAGGAGGGGGAGGGAGAGGGAGGGAAAAGGAGGGAGAGGGAAAGGGAGAGAAAGAAAAGAAAGAAAGGGAAAGGAAGGAAGAAAAAAAGAAAAGAAAAAGAAAGAAAGGGAAAGGAAAGAAGAAAAGAAAAAAAGAAAAGAGAAAGAAAGAAAGAAAGAAAGAAAGAAAGAAAGAAAGAAAGAAAGAAAAAAACTAACTACATTGAATCATCTTCCTAAAGCAATAAACTGTGGTAAGGTGATAGTTTACTAAACAAGCACAGAACAATGAGAAGTTGGAGGATGGCAATAACAAGTTGCAAGAAGTGATCCATTTATGTTTCAGGAAATGAAAATATTCAGAATTTGTATTTCCTTATTTTCAAAAAAAAATTAAGTTCTAAGAATTTAACAAGTGCATATTTAATGGCAAAGGCATAGTTATTATCAAAAGAAAACTGACTTCCTAAGAATAGAGATTCATATGGAATTCTTTCTATATCACCTGATTCTCCATATTTTCACTATCCCCATCATAATCTTTATCTAAAGTTGGACAATCCATGTTGACCTGAATTGGGAACACTTAGAATTCAGGTCAACAGGACTGCACTAACTCACAAATGAGTTAGAAAGTGCAAGGTTAGAACTAATGCTAAGAATAAGGTAGAAATAAGAACAAAAATAAGTAGAGAAAGGAGAAAGAGAAGTTTGACCACTATGATGGATAGGAAAAAGCCATTTTAATCCTGGATATTTTTGCTATGTCTTTCAGTCATCTGATCAAGCAAAAAATTAGAAAATGAGTTTATTCATTAGTTACAAACCAAACCAACAAATCAAATAGGTTAACCATTTTCTACTCTATTTTTGTACTTAGAATGAACACAGTACTCAGAATGAACATAATATCACACAAGGTAAAAATAATCTTATCACTAGATTATAGGATACTTGAAGGCATGGAATGATCTTATGATTATTATAGTTCAGCATCTAACAAAATGCTAGGCATAAAGAATATATCAGTTTACATTTATTTGCTAGGTTTAGGTGAAAAGATCCCTACAACTTGATACTTTAAAATCCTCAATCAACAAGCAGTTTAGCAGTTTTGTTAGATGTCCACTTGAACCTAGTAGATTTTAGTTTCACAAAATACTCCAGTAAATCAGTAAGTTTACTTTTAGACTCTATATATTTCCACTTTTGCTTCAACAACCTTGAATTTAGGGAAAATAACATTCTTAATGATTTAATTATGGGCACTTTGTCCATTTACCAAGTATTTTAAAATTAATTGACTTTTTTAGAGAATAAAGGTAGGACAGCTTTATATGTCCAATTTTATGTATACAAGGGCCCTTGTATGTTTTTATATTAATTATATTTTTAAAATGTCTTTAATAATAATTGCATAATTCATTGATTTCCAACTACAATCCAGGTGCTATAAGGTATCTGAACATATTACTTCATTTACTCCTATATACAGTGTGTAGTTGTATAAAAATGATGAAAAAATATACATCTTCAAACAAACACCATATAAAAAGTATCCCTGAAGAAAGTGAAATGATTGTCCACTGAATATGGAAGTGCGTATTTTAAAAAAATGTCACCTCTGAAAATACCAAGGTGACTTAAATAACTATTTGAGGGGGTAACTCACCTAAAAATAAAAAGCATGACTATGTCATTATGAGAACATGTCAGTCTTTTTAAAAGACCTTGATACTACCAAATATCTATAGCCTTTAAAAGTGCTTAGTTGAAAAAAGTAACATTTAAAAGCAACTAATTTCACTGTATTTTTTCTTATATACAAGTTACGACTTGCATATTGTTGCCACTTCTTTATGTGAGCTATTATTTCCAGCCCACTTAGGTAAAGGGTCCAGTAATTTATTCAACTACCTTTTTATCACAATTTAAGCTGACCAGCCCAAACACATTTTATATGCTTCTTTCATGTGAAACCCACAACTAATGAAGATCTATTGTTAACTTATGAAGTAAATAGTATCGTGGCATAAAAGCTATTTAACTACTGAACCATATGTAAAATGAATTTCTATGACATGCCAAACATGGAATGCAGAGCTAGTAGCAACATAGTTGTTTTGACTGTGCTAACTGTAATTTCAGATGTTTTATAGCCACTAAAGAAAACTTTATTTCCTGTCTCCTTCACCTGGATGATGGTGATTCCTTGTAACCACAGTTTGGGCCAGTGCCATCTATTGTTTACCATAAACAATAAACCCTTGATAAGGGTATGTCAAGGAAAAAATCCCAAACTAAAATGTTTTCTAGACTTAAATATTGTTAAATAAGAAAAAGAGAGAGAAGAGGATCAAAACGGAGGTTGACTTAAACTTTATATTTCTTTCTTTTTTTTTTTTTTTAAAGTTTATTTACTTTGAGAAAGAGAGATAAAGCGTGAGCAGGGCAGGGGCAGAGAGAGGGAGAGAGAACCCAAGCAGACTCCATGCAGTCAGCAGAACGCCATGCAGGGCTTGATCCCATAAGCACAAGATCATGACCTGAGCCAAAACTAAGAATCAGAAGCTTAGCTTAACCAACTGAGCCACCCAGACACCCCTAAACTTGTATTTCTATTTCATTCAAGCAGTACAGGAACTGAAACAAAGAGAAAGAAACTTTTGAAGATGATTCTATGATAGCAAATAACTATCATAAACTATAACACAACCTTACATTTATAGTGCTCTTTAGTTTACAAAGAATTTTTAACTAATTTATTCCTCCTAATAGTCCAATGGAGAGGGCAAGACAAGTACTAATTCTAGTTTATATCTGAATGAAGTTCTGAGAACTTAAGTGATTTGCATATGGTCACTCAGTTTAGGAGGTGGACTCAGAACTGACTCCAAATCTAGTGTTCTTTCCACTTTTATGAATGTTGCTCAATGATCTTATTAGTCCACAAGTATTAAGAAGAGCAATTTTAATGGGGAAAAAGTAGGCTGTAGACCGTAAACAAATACCACTCACAAAAAACTTAAAAGTTTAAATTTTTATTTTTTGATTCTATTATTTTAGTAACTTTAAAAATGAGGCCATATATGGTTGAACAACATTAAAATAAGCACAGGGGCACCTGGGTGGCTCAGTCGGTTGGGTGTCTGACTTCAGGTCATGATATCACGGTTTGTGAGTTCAAGCCCCGCATCAGGCTCTGTGCTGACAGCTCAGAGCCTGGAGCCTGTTTCAGATTCTGTGTCTCCCTCTCTCTCTGCCCCTCCCCCACTCACACTCTGACTCTCTCTCAAAACTGAATAAAAGTTAAAAAAAAAAATTATAAAAAAAATAAACGCAAAGCTCTAGTCGAATTTCATCACTAAAAAAATTAAAGTAAGATACATTCTTAGGAAAATATATATTACCAATTATACATTATGTCCCTTTTTTCAAAACCTACATTTCAGTAGTAGAAAAGGTAAAAGTAACCTTTAACTGCTCTATTTTCAGAAGAACTGTAAAAGACCAAATTTTTCTCATACAAGTGAACTATATGTGGGCCTAGTAGCATAATTTTCACGGTTTTTAAATAAACTACAAACCTAGTGATATTTACCTGAGGAGCAATACGATTAACAATATGTGAGATTTCATCACTATCAGTAGTGTAAATCTGTTTTCTTCTTCCTTTACCTAAAGAAACAAAAACATTTCTATAAACTGTAAACAAAAAACTTAATTTTTAAAAACAGCAGTCACTTCTTAGAAAATTTTAATTAGCATGGCTTAGATCACTGTGCACTGACATCACAAGCATATCATAACAATCACGGAAGATTCTCAAAAAACTTCTGTTGTATAAAATTTCCTGCTACTACCTGACTGAAATTCTATAGTTAAATCCTAATCATTTACCAAATATTTACCCAGATAAAAATGCTAATTAATAATAAATTACCTAACTGTTTTGTCATTGGAGAATTTTGATCCCAAAAGATATCATTCTGTCCATCTGGATCATTAGGAGAACTGAAGGTAGATGACAATAAATCCATTTTCAGCACTCTCTTTGGTGTTTCATACCTTTCTAAGTAAAATAAGATTAAAAAACAATTGTTGCATTGCAAAGCATCACTTTACTTCATAATACCCCAATGTCAAATATCCCTTAGATTACTTTTTATGGTACAATTATAAAATTTTCTCCCTGAGATATTACTCTAACCACAACTGAAATATTTCACATAAAAATCCTTGTAATACTTGACAAATTTGACATTGTAAATAGCAAGTATTTTAAGATAGACTAGTAGCTCTATGAATGTGTAACAGTGTATGATCTAATCGCTTCATTCATTACCACTGGAACTTGGGAGGCTTTGGGAACCACCTATAATTTATAGATATATTTCAAAAACCAAACGGCTCCCAGCAGTAAAAGTCTGTTTAGCCCTCTTTCATCAACTCTATCCTACTTACACCAATTACTTTAAAAAGCTTTAACGACCCATTTCTTGGTTAGTTTTGTCTAGTTACACTTTTACATTTCTACAAAGAAATGCTGTTCTTTCCAAAACTGCTTTATGAGAGTAAACTAAAGACAAGGTAACAAAAGCCGACTTTTAAGAACACACTGTAAGAGCATTTGTTGGAAGTGCAGTGCCTACCAGGATTTATTAGAAATCCTTAAAAAATGGAACACCAACAACTGACCAGAATATTCGGGGGCCCTTAGTTTCCTACTTTGAGGGCCAGCATACACAGGAACTTCCGGCTTATTCGTAATGAGGTGAGACATCACCAAAGCTTTGAGGAAAGAGATAGATACGGCTTTTCATATGACCCCTCCACTTAAGCAAGTCAGGGCAAAAGTTTAAGTGGGGAGGGGAATAAGTCTCCTGGGAGCAAGGTGAAGGCAGCAAGTCTATCCGATAGCTCTCCTCACTCTGCCACTGCTGACTGGAGGAGCAGCCTAGAAATAGCCGCCCTTCCTCAAACAGGTAAATCACAGGACCTATTTCTGTAGCGGCGGCAAGGGAGTGGTCAAACCGAACGGGGCAGAGCTCAAACTCGGGGGTAGTGGCGTCGTGTTCCTTTCGGATTCACGAGGGGAGAAGCCCAGAGAAAGGAAACACTTCAGACTCCACCCCCACCCGCACCCCAGGTTTCTCCTTGGCAAGCGGGCTGTGGGGCCGCAGCGCACAAGCCGGGAGAGGCCGCGTTGCCGACGTCTCACCCTCGGGGTTACTTTTACTGCACGAAGCGGCTGCTGGAGGCTGCTCTTGTTGTGGCACGGGCCGGGGAGACCTCTCTCCGGCCCTGCGGAGCCCTGAGCCGCGGGCCGACCTCAGCCGCCTCTTCCCTGGCTCGACCACCGAGCTGCATTCCTCAGCCGCCGCCGCCGCTTTGGGCGGCGTGCTCTTCAGGCCAGGGCTGTCCCCATGTTTCCTTCGCCGACTCATTGCCTATAACCCCCCTCCGCCAGCCGCTCCTCCTTTCACATTTTGTAACGGGAGGAGTAAAGCAATGAAACTACAAGCGGGTCTCCGCGCCAACGGCCGCCGCCATTTTGGCCGATGGGGCGCTCGTAAGAGGCGGCCGCTGATTGGCTGCGTCCGAGCGCGGGGTGGAGCGGTCAGGGTGCCAGGGCTGGGCGCTTCCGCAGCCCGCCTCCAAGACCGCTAGGCTCTGCTAGGTCTCCTGGGATTGGAAGTGATTGTAAAAGGGGCAGTGATCTGGTCGCAGTGTGAGCGCCTGTGAGGTGGAAAGGAAATGGAGTATACTGGCATCTCTTTACCGAATTGATGACAGGAATTACACACTACTCAGATTTAGATTATTGTGGGTTTTATTATTTTAAAGAAGAGGTAATTAGGAAGGAAAAATTAAGCTATTTTTTTATAGGTGATATGTGCTTAGAAAAATCCAAAAACTGGGGTGTCTGGGTGGCTCAGTCGGTTAAGCATCTGGCTTCGGCTCAGGTCATGATCTCTGGGTCTGTAAGTTCGAGCCCCTTGCCGGTCTCTGTGCTGACCGCTGAGAGCTTGGAGCCTACTTTAGCTTGTCTCCCTCGCTCTCTGCCCCTCTGCCGCTCATGCTCTCTGTCTCTCAAAAATAAATAAACGTTAAAAAAGAAAGAAAAATCCAAAAACTGTAGGAAAATTATTAAATTTGTAAATTAATGTAACGGAATTGCAGGTACGAAGTAAATATTCAAAGATCGGTTATGATTGAATATATTGGGGACAAGCATAACATTGATTTTTAAAGAACTGTGATTTCTAATAGCATACAAAATATCAAATAACTAAAAATAAATTTAACCAAAATTGCAACACCCCTACAGAGAATTATGAAATATTTTTGAAAGAAATTGATGACCTAACTACAGTTGACCCTTGAGTATGACAAATGTTAGGGGTGCTGACCCCTGCACAGTTGAAAATTTACTGTAACATTTGGTTCCTCCCAAACTTGTATCAGCCTGCTGTTGATTAGACGCCTTTCAATAACATGAAGCTGATTAACACATATTTTGTATGTTATTTGTATTATGTACTGTATTACAATAAAGTAAGCTGTAGAAAAGAAAGCAGTATTAAGAAAATGGTAAGGAAAATACATTATAGTATTGTCTTTATAAAAAAACAAAAACAAAAAACTATATGAGTGGACCTGCACAGTTCAAACCCATGTTGTTCAAGGGTCAACTATGAATGGAGGATTACACCATATTCATGGATTGTGAGAGTCAATATTGTTATGTCAGTTCTTCCCAAATTGATTCTATGCAAATCCATTCAAAATTGCTGTGGGTGTATGTGTGTAGGTTTGTGGATATGGGTGTGTGTGAGTGTGTAATATGACAAGTTTATTTTAAAATGTATGGAAATGCAAAGCACCAAAAATACCCAAGAAACTTAAAAAAAAAAAAATCCAAGAAATTCTTGAAGGTCCCTTGAAGATTAATAAAGTTGGATATGTACCCTGTATCAAGACCTATAAAGTTATGGTAATTAAGACATTGTGGCAATGGTGAAAGGAGAGGCAAACATGAAAGAAACAGGATAGATGGCTCAGAAACAGAACTTTACATAAATGGACACTAGATTTAAGACAAAGATGACACTTCCAAGCAGTGGGACGAGGACTTTTTGATAATAAATAGTGCTTGGGTGATTTGATATTCACTTGGGGGAAAGAAAAGAAACTTAGCCTCTACCTCAAACCATACTCCAAATCATGTGCAAGGTGATTATATATTTAATTGTAGAAGATAAAATAATTAGTGTTCTAGGAGATGATATAAATTGTCTTAATGACAGGAATGATCTTTAAATTAAAGAAAAATGTCACCAATTATAAAGGAAATATATATGTATAATTTTGATTACATTAAATTGATAACTGGAGAACTTCGGTCTATCGGAAGACAACATTAGGGAATGAAAGGCAAGGCACAGATTGGAAGAAGATATTTACCAGATGCCAAATTAGGGCCCATATGTAAAATATATGAAGAACTGATATAAATCACTGAGAAAATGATTGACCACCAATAAGAAAAACAGGTCAGATACTTTAGCCTGCTCTCCCAAAGAAAATCTCAGTGATCAACAAACTTGTATAAAGGTGCTCAACCTCATTTGTAATGAGGAAAATGAAAAATTAAAACCCTAACATTATATTCCTCAACACCCATCAGAATGGTTAAAATCAAGAAAACTGTCAATAGTGGTGGCGTCAAGGAAGGGAACCAGAGAAGAGACTATAGCACTAGCCAACGCCTTGATTGCAGCCTGTGCAGGACCCAGAGCCTGTGGACCCAACCAGTGGGAACTGTCACATACTGCTGGAGACAGTATTTTGGTACAACAACTTTGGAAAACAGTTTGTGGTCTAGAAATCCCACTCCTAGAAATATAACCAATGGGAATACATGGACTGTGCATCAAGATACATTTTAGAAAAGTGTTTTTAGCAGTAAAATTTCAAAATTACCTCATACTGGAAGCCAACCAAATGCCCTTCAAGAGTACAGTGGGTAAATATATTGAGCTATATTTGCTCAACAAAATGGTGCACAGCAACTCAAAAGAAGAATTACAACGCCTTGCAACAATGTGGAAAATCTCATAAAGTTGAGCAAAAGAGGCCAAACTCCCAGGCTCTTCCTTCCCAAGAATACTATATAATTCTATTTACACAAATGTAAATAGGTAAGGTATTATTAGGGATGTAAGTTTATGTGTTAAAATTATAAAGAGCAATCAAGGAAGCAATTACCATGAAAGTCCGGATAAAGGTTACTTTGGGGAGGGGAGAAGGGACAAGGATCAGAACAGAATGGGGGCATGGATGATCTGGTGTGTTGGCTTTGTTGTCTTATTCTAATTGTGATTTTGTGATAATTTATTGAGCTGAATATGTTGTTCTGTGTACTCTTGTGTGTATATATTATCAATAAAAATATTTTCTAAAACTTAATGTGAGGAAAAAATCTTTGTTTCCACCCGGGAACTGAAATGCATTTCTTCTTTGTAATTTACTCTCTTTTCATTCTTCAGTTTGACTGACAGAAATCCTAGAACTAAATCTGAGGTTCAGTTCTAGCAATTACATAAACCATTGTGACCAAGTATTTCCATTCTTTTTCCTCAGTCCTTGACACTCTACTAACATTTTCCTTGCCATGATTGTTTTTAATATCCATATTTTAAAACCATTATTTAGTTTTATGTATTTATACCTGGATATGACTGCTTGGAAGGTTACATCTCTTAAAATTCACATTAACTTGAAACTCCAATTGTTTAAATTAGTAGGAATAGTGATTTCTCTTGGGAATCTCTCCTACCTACCTATCAACTGGCCAAGAATCCCAGAAGCAGAAAAAAAAAAAAGTTCATGTTCGTACAACACTTAATTAAATAGATGCGATCATAACTATCTAAAAAACTTGATTTATCAGAAAAATATCCAACTCACACTTAGAAAATAATTAAAAGAGTTTGAAGAATTTAATATTGCCTATAGGAGTAATAACCATGTGGTAATCCTTTAAAGCATATTAATACTGCAAATAGAATAACAATGAATAATTGCCCATAACTGTCCAAATTCTATTGTGCCCAAGTAACCCTTGTAAAAAGAAACAACTGGAGCCCGAAAAACAGACATGTGTTGTTGCCTTAGCATGCCCAAGATGGCTGTGATTGTAGTCATTATGTGGTAGGAAGCTCTCATAAGTTTTAGCTTGGAAGTTACTTAATTCACACAATCTGTTACAGTTCTAAATGTAGTTCAAATTAAATGTACTTCCTAAATATAGCTCTTGAAATAAGTACAGTACAATTAACGGCTTGATAAAAAGGATTTAAAAAATAAAAGATAGCTCTCCTAGACGTTTGAATGCAATATGATTAAACATGCCCAAACTTAGCATTTCTAGGCATTTGAATATGATGCACATATAAGTAAGGTTGAATACAACTAAAAACTTTTTAATAAACCAAAGTTGAACTCTTAACTTGTTTACTTGCAGGAATTATCCATAAGCTTGGCAGTGATTATTAAACAAAAAATAAGAGTCTACGTGGAGTAATTGCCTTGTCACTTATATCACAATGATAACTATCTGCTGGATGGATGGCTAATTGTGAGAAGTCTTTGCATCAAGAAAAAAAAAATAATAAAAATCATAATGTGCTATTATGTAGCACAGTGTGTGTGTAGAGCCCTACCCCAGCTCAGAAAATATCAGATACAACTGGAAGAATCTGAACAGACAACAAAATGAGTAGAGAATTTTCTTTACAGTCTAGTTGCTATGTTTCTAAAATATACCCCCAAATGAGCCTGGGTACATATGGCGCTTATTTTTCCTCAGTCCTGACCTACTAGCAACTGTAATTAAAATCACCTACCATGCCCATCCTTCTTCTGAGGGAACTGCTTCATCAAGAGCTTCTGCTGCATTTAGTCCCACCAGGTGGTCCCCATCAGGTAAAACTGACCGGACTAGAGTGGGCACTTGATTTTGGGAACGAATCCATAGGCTGGCTCTCCACCTCTGACTATCCCTCAAAATACATTGAGACAATCATATTTCTTAGAGATTTGAAGTTAAGAATTTGTTAGAGGACCTTGTACAAAACCATGGTGGGGCTGCACAAACTATGAGAAAGCCCATAGATAGTGGAATAGGAAAAAGGGACAGTGTTATCTGACAGGACCACTGCAATGAATATGTAGACTCCAGATACTTGGAAACTGAACATTCAGCCCCAGTGTCCCAAAGCCAGGTTCTATTGTAATTCCAGTCCTTTTCTTTTTCAAAACAGGCCCATACAGTGAACTTCCTTTCCTTGAGCTAGCTAGTTAGCCAGTTAGTCTGTATTCCTTAGATCCACAAAAGCTGAACTAAAACAAAGCTTGGGATCAACAGTTAACAGTCTAATTGTTTCTCAGTTTTTATTAGAAGGCACGAATTGGGAACACAGAAATGCCAGCTGCTAAATACATTTACTTTAAATGCTGTTTGCACAGCACGATACCAAAACTATTTTCAAGGACAAGATGGTTGCTGTAAACTTTGGCAAAACCATGCTTAATTATAAAAGATTTAGGCAACTTTTTATAATAAGTTACAGGAATATTATTTTGAAAAGTTCAAAACAGAATGTAACAGAATCCCATTTAAAGATGGAGTTGGGAGCTAAAATATTTTAGTGATTCATCTGAATCTGAGACAAATTATAGTGGGCACTGTCATCTGAAATCACTTTATTTTTATTTTTATATTTTTACATCTCTTGGCTCACTATTGTTAAAAAGACTTAAGAGTGTAGAAAATATAGACTGTATTTGCTTGCCTTTCCAACCCATACTCCAGGATGATGTTTCAACCTCTGTTTTAAAGCTTTCCACAATTTCCTTACCTTCTCAACCCGCCAATCCCCTTTCCTTGCTGGCCTCCAACTTTGAATCAATTATGCCACTTGCTTTCTTAGCTCCTACAAGTGAGCTATTCACTAGGTTGGAGAGGTTTCCAACTGTGCCATCATGAAGCAATAGTCACCAGGTGAACTTTCAGTGGCACAAGACAAAGTATCACTGATCAGCAGAATTCATGCTTCCATTCTCTGAAAAAGCGATTCTGAATTTCCACCACTGTCTATGTAAGAACAGCTACCATGAGAAAAATGAAGGGTTTAAGTACTAAGAATGGGTTCCTGTAAATCTTACATAAAATTTCATATGGAAATAAACAAGATTTGGAATGTTTTGGTAATCACCCTACAGTACCTTACATACTTCCTGAAATCTTCACCACAATCAAGGTAATGAATATATCCATCACTCCAAAAGTTTCCTTGTGTCCCTTTGTATTCCTTTTGTTTGTAATATGTAAGATTATAGAATTTACTTTTGATTAATGGCTGTGTTTAACAATTAGCTAGCATAATTCCTAAAAATTTAATAATCAGCTCTTAAGAGCTAAGATCAGCTGGCTATAGTACATCACTGATATTCTTACCTCTCATTCTCCTCTCTCTTAGTGAGTTTAAGTAAATCTCAGTTCCTTCAGCTTATCTGCATTATTACCTATTTGTCTAAGCTTTCATCAATTTTAAGCCTCCCAATTCAGTGATTGAGCTCAGAACTGGACCTAGAGAGTCCTACTCTGTATGTTACAGGATTAAAAATGAAACCAAGCTGTAAATGTTAAAGGAAGGGAGAGCCTGGGGCATTTTCCTAGGGCTGAGAAATTAGAAAGTTGCTGGGAAGGCTAGCTCCAAGTAGGAAGGGACCCTTTCTAACTGAGGGACCCTTGGGAGATCTCTCTGTAGATGTGGGAGGGAGGAAGAAAGCAAAGCAGGTTACTTAGTTCTGGAGTGGGACATATTTTTTGTACACCATGCTTTCTGTAGGCACCACTTAACAGTACCACTAATTGAATTCAATGCCACTGATTATTTCAGTAGCAACCCCCATTGGGCCTGTATCTACCCAGGAATAATGGTTGTGGGTGTCAAAGAGGTAATTTAAAAAGATATTTTCCTCTACTGCTTTAAGTGAAAACTTGGAGGGTGGGGACCTGAGCAGCCCCAAAATGTCTTATTCAGGCTTAATTCTTTTCCCTGACTATACTGGAATCTAATTGTCATCTATGTGTTTCTGCTTTTTCTAATTAAAAAAAAATTCTTTTTTAAATTTATTTTGGAGAGACAGACCAAGCAGGGGAGGGAAAGAGAGACACAGAATCTGAGGCAGGCTCCAGGCTCTGAGCTGTCAGCACAGAGCCCAACGCAGGGCCGGCACCCACAAACTGCTAGGTCATGACCTGAGTGGAAGTCGGATGCTTAACCCACTGAGCCACCCAGGATCCCCTATATATTTCTGCTTTTATGAATAGCAGGAAGATGGCCTGATTTTTAAGATTGCGCTTGGCTCTTTTTTGAGCAGCAGCATCCGGATCATTCACTCTGCCACCATAATTTTAACTTAAAACACTTCTAAACTGTACTTGAGACTATTACAAATTTGTTTATTTTGCAGTAAATAAAATAATAAAATCTTCTTAAAATTATTACAACAATTAATAGTGTTTAGATTAGCTCAGCCAAATGCATTCTTTTGGGGATGCTAGAAGTGTCCTAGAGGCAAATGGTTCTTTTAGTGAATGGTTCATTTGTACAGAATACTCTGGCCAGAGCTGAAAATGGCTTTTAATTGTTTAGGAGTGAGATTACAGCATTTAAAACATTAAAGTTTTAAATAACATTTTAGATCGATGTGAATGTAAAAGGATAGAAAAGTAGTTAAATTGCAGTTTATATTACAAAGTAACTCTCCTCATATCAATTCAGTTACCAGCATAAGAAAATTTTCCTTTCAATACAGCCTTTCCTGTCTTTCAGGCTAATGGAAAAAATGATTGGTGTATTTCAAGTGAATGTAAAGGACTCTTTTGGCTCTGGTCTAGTATCAATATTCTGGGTAACAGTGTTGGGGAAAATTGGGCCCTGGGGGTTGTCATCTCATTGGCATGAAACGTATGGAAAACACACGTACATTTATTCTGCTGTTGAACTATTTTCCTAAGCCTGTTACTATGGCTTCTAAGTGCATCAACAGTCAGGCCCCTTTACATGCTGCTCTTCACATCTCCAAATGCTCCCTGTCCTTTTAGTCATCGCTATTCAAAGCAATGTGGAAGAGCAACCCAGGTTTTGCCTGGGAGCTTATTAGAAATGCAGAACCTTGAGCCTATCCCTGACTGCTGAATCAGAATCTGCATGGTTACAGGATCCCCAAGTCAGTCACGACCGCAAAAAAGTTTGAGAGGTCACCATCTACATGGACTTTCCCTAGTAATTTTGACCGCAATGATTCATGCCTCTTTTTTCTGAACTCCCACCTTACCTTTTGTCCATTCTGCATGATTTAGCATTTGATTATATAATCCTATGTTTCTCACTAATTATTGGACATATGCAAATATTATTTCCCTGACAATATTGTGAGCTCTTCGACCAGGGGTTGGTAAAATTCTCTAAAAGGGAGGCACCTGGGTGGCTCAGTCGGTTGAGCAGCTGACTTTGGCTTAGGTCGTGATGTCACAGTTGGTGGGTTCGAGCCCTGTGTTGGGCTCTGTGCTGACAGCTCAGAGCCTGGAGCCTGCTTGGATTCTGTGTCTCCCTCTCTCTGTGCCCCTCCCCTGTTCTCTCTCTCTCTCTCTCTCTCTCTCAAAAATAAATAAACATTTAAAGAAATTAAAAAAAAATTCTCTAAAAGGCCACATGGTAAATATTTTAGGCTTTGCAAGCCACATGGTGTCTCAGTTGTATATTCTTTTTTGGACTTTAAAAATTAAAATATATTAGGTAGAAAGTCATACAAAAACAGACCCTAGTATACATTTGATTTGTGGGCAGTAATTTGCCCACCCCTACCCTTGGCAAGGCCAGAGTTGTATGTTGGGCTTTTGGTACAATGCTGTTATGGAGGTTTGCAATCAATGCTTATTTAGTGGGTTGTTACAAGTCATTTCACATTCCCTTCTGCCTTATGTTCTAAAACATTTTGAGGTTAGGTTTAGAAAAAGTTACAAAAAATTATACTATGTTGATGAAAAGAAATATTAACATATTTTAAAAAGAAGCTATTCATAAGAATGGAAGATTTCAGGGGCACCTGTATGGGTCAGTTGGTTAAGCCTTAGACTCGATTTCAGCTCAGGTCATGATCTCACAATTTGTGAGATTGAGCCCTGCCTCAGGTTCTGTGCCAACAGCATGGAGCCTGCTTCTTGGGATTCTCTGTCTCCTTCTTTCTGCTTCTCTCCACTTCCACATGCATGCGCGCTCTCTCTTTCTCTCTCTCTCTCAAAATAAATAAGTAAACATTTAAAAAATGGAAAATTTCAAATAAACTCATATATAGTTTTTATTTTCTTATGGGTGCTAAGACAAAAATAAACCATTAATTTGTAATTGACAAAAGAATATAATAATCCTTAATTTTTCATTAAGAACATATTGCTAAAGAAATGCTGATATTTATTCCAGCCTAGTATGAGTACATCAATAGTAAATAAAAGTAATATGCTAAAGTAGTTGATTTAAAATTTTTTATGGCAATATATTTTTTATAGCTTGACCACAGTGTTATTCTTTACTAAGTGCTTGTTAACTTGTAACCTGATATTATTATGAGCCATCCATGGTGTTTAAAGTATTTATACACCAGGATTCATTCTTTGATTTTTGATTCCATTAATACTTAAAGAATTGAAACAGTGTTACCAAGAGAGGAATGAAAAAATATTCTAGGGAAAGCAGCAATATAACACATTTTTACAAACAGATACACACACACACACACACACACACGCACGCACGCACGCACACGCACACATAAGCTCAAGCCAGCAGGCTGACCTGTGTTATTGCTCCAGGCAATGTTGGGAAGAGAAATGGGTTTTCTGTTTAGGAAAACTATTTTGTGGGTTTTTTTTTTTTTTTTTTGCTTTGTTTGTTTGACCCTTATAAGAAAACCATAATAAGCTTATTTTGAGACCAGAAAAAAAATGTAATTCTCCTGGTAGGAAAGACCAAAAAACATTACTGTTATATATCTGATAGATTGTTTCTTTCATTGGTATCAAAAGAACTGGCCTGTGTTTGGAGATCTGAATTTAATGAAAGGCTACACGGAACATATTTAAAGTTGTGAAACCATTTGCTATTAACATGATACCTAATTTTTCTTAAGACATTGTTCATCGACAGAGAAAGAAGTCATATCATAGTCAAGATTTAAGAGCAGATTATTTGCATTTATATCCTTTTAAGCTTGATACATTCATAAGAATAGGGCTTTTAATTTTCTTATGCTTTAAGAGAATAAGAGCTAATCTATAAATAGTCAATTAAAAACTCATTTTTTTTTTGTTTGAACATATTTTTATGTTTCCACTGAAGGCTTTCCAAGTTTTATTTTATTTCCATGTCTTTTTTCCTGTCTGGAGTTATGTTTAATAATCTAAGAACACCACTAAACTGAATGTAGTTAACCTCACATCCCCAAAACATTAGATAATTTTGATCATTTTGAGGTGCTGCCCCTTTTTGCAGTTTTCTACTGGGTTTCCTGGGAGTGAAAGCTTGTACATTTCCAGATTGGCATAGAGAAACTTACTCTGAAATATGTCCAGGATAGTCAGGATGACGGCTTCACAGGAAGTCAGGTCTAGGGAATCATTCATTCAAGATGATCATGTTTAGGTAGTAGAAATCAGTGAAGGTAGCTCTCTCTCCCTGGCATCTCACCACTGCGTCGGTGCAGGGAAGACTGCATGAAAGGCAGAGATACAACTTACAGCACTGCCTTGTGGCCTCTGTGACTGAATCAGATGTTGAATCACTGCGGAAATACCCCAGGTATGTTATAGTTTGAACGAAGCCACTCTCGTATCCATCTAATTTCCGGAAGATCTTGATTGTGAAGGACTGTTTGTAGATCCCATCAGAGGAGCCCAGGAAAGGAAGGCTGGCATCTTTAAATTCCGTAATACTAAGTCCAAGACACTTTTTCTACCTCTACGCATCTCCTAAAATAATCATTTATGCAAACAACTATGTCTTCTAAAAGAACACAAGTATTTGTCAAGCATTCCTCCATTATAAATACTACATGTATGCCAAGAACCAGTTCATCCTTTGCAACTCAGCAGTTTCATCTAATAGTAAAGATGCATATGTACTATCATAAGTGGTGGTATTTGTGATAGAAAAGTTACCAAAAACCTGTTCTGATTCTCTGTGAGTGTAATATAGTTGTCATCAGTTCTGTGTTAATCACAAGAGTCTTATCCATACATAGTGCAGTGTGTACCCTTTGGCCCTTATATGGAATACAGCTTTGAAAAATGCCTTTTTTGGCAAGGGAATTAAAAGCAAAAATGAACTATTGAGACCTCATGAAGATAAAAAACTTCTCCACAGCAAAGGAAACAATCAACAAAACTAAAAGGCAACCAACGGAATGGGAAAAGATATTTGCAAATGACATATCGTACAAAGGGCTAGTATCCAAAATCTATAAAGAGCTCACCAAACTCCACACCTGAAAAACAAATAATCCAGTGAAGAAATAGGCAGAAAACATGAATAGACACTTCTCTAAAGAAGACATCCAGATGGCCAACAGGCACATGAAAAGATGCTCAACGTCGCTCCTCATCAGGGAAATACAAATCAAAACCACACTCAGATATCACCTCACGCCAGTCAGAGTGGCCAAAATGAACAAATCAGGAGACTATAGATGCTGGAGAGGATGTGGACAAACGGAACCCTCTTGCGTTGGTGGGAATGCAAACTGGTGCAGCCACTCTGGAAAAGAGTGTGGAGGTTCCTCAAAAAATTAAAAATAGACCTACCCTATGACCCAGCAGTAGCACTGCTAGGAATTTACCCAAGGGATACAGGAGTCCTGATGCATAGGGGCACTTGTACCCCAATGTTTATAGCAGCACTCTCAACAATAGCCAAATTGTGGAAAAAGCCTAAATGTCCATCAACTGATGAATGGATAAAGAAATTGTGGTTTATATACACAATGGAGTACTACGTGGCAATGAGAAAGAATGAAATATGGCCCTTTGTAGCAACGTGGATGGAACTGGAGAGTGTGATGCTAAGTGAAATAAGCCATACAGAGAAAGACAGATTCCATAAGGTTTCACTCTTATGTGGATCCTGAGAAACTTAACAAAAACCCATGGTGGAAGGGAAGAGAAAAAAAAGAGGTTAGAGTGGGAGAGAGAGCCAAAGCATAAGAGACACTTAAAAACAGAACAAACTGAGGGTTGATGGGGGGTTGGGAGGGAGGGGAGGGTAGGTGATGGGCATTGAAGAGGGCACCTTTTGGGATGAGCACTGGGTGTTGTATGGAAACTAATATGACAATAAATTTCATATAATAAAAAAAAAGAAAAAAAAAAAAAAGAAATCAGTGAAGGTAACTTCAAAGGTCAAAGGCCATGAGCCTACTTTTTGTGTGTGTGGGGGGGAGTGGGGGCAGGAGCAGAGAGGGAGAGAATCTTAAGCAGGCTCCACACTCAGCATGGAGTCCAACACAAGGCTCGATCTCACCACCCTGAGATTATGACCTGAGCCGAAATCTAGTTGGACACTTAACTGACTGAGTCATCCAGGCACCCCGAGCCTACATTTTAATTAGTGGATTTATGTTTGAAAAATTCCATGTTTCCCTTTTGCACATGCATGTGATTGTATGGATTCCCTGAGACGTGGCTGTGCATATTCAACCTAGTAAGGTGGAGAAGAGAGTAGGTACTGGTTTTTTACTGCTGCTATCTTTGGCCAACTCCCTTTATGGCAGAAACACAACTCGCCTCAATTCCTGCTTACATGCAGAACCCCATTCTTCTACACGAGGGACCATGTAAGTTAACACCCAAATTTGGATACTTCTGATGGTGAAAAAGGGTGCTATTAACAATGTCAACTGAAAACAGATGTACAGCAGGGACATTTGGCTAATGGATTAATGAGGAATGTTGAAGAATGAATGGATACCATCCAAGTATTTATGAGTGGGTTCTCAAAAGCCCTGGATCTCCAGATTTGAGGAGCTGGTATAACAAAGCACTGGTTTTGGAGGTACACAGCTAATTAACATCCTAGTTTATCACTTGCTACATGTGTGACCTTGGGCAAATTTCCTAATTGCTCTTTTCAGTTTCCTGGTTATAATAATCCTTGCCACTCAATGTTGTTTTAAGGATTAAAGAGATGATGTGTGTATAGTATTTAGCACGATGTTTGGCACAGCATAATTACTCAGCACAATTACTTGTTATTATCCCTACTGGACCAGAATCTAGTTCTAACTATATGAATAATGATACAACAACAGCAAGGTAGAAAAGAACCTTTGTGACTGGTTGCTCCATACATTCTTTGGCCTTCTAAGACAACTTCAGCCCAATGTCCCTTGATCATTCAGTAAGCTCTTACCATGGTTTCCCTTCATGAACATGGACCTCTTGCAAATATTTAGGCTGAACCATGAGGGTGAAGGCCTACTGCTTGAATAGATTACATGCTGCCACAATGACCCATTTTTTTTAGGATGTTTCCCTAATGCTCTGCAATATTTGACTTCTTGGAAGAACACATTAGCAAGGTGGAAAATGTTCAGCCTACTTGTGGATGTATAAATTCCACAGTTCTGTTTTCTGAGTAACACAAGAGAGCTGAGGCCAGCAGTTTGCACATGAAAACAACATTTCAGGATTTCGAAAGCTGTTATTAAAAATTAGTCTATGGTGGGGTGCCTGGGTGGCTCAGTCGGATGAGCATCCGACTTCAGCTCAGGTCATGATCTCACAGCTTGTGAGTTCGAGCCCGCATCCAGCTCTGTGCTGACAGCTCAGAGCCTGGAGCCTGCTTTAGATTCTGTGTCTCCCTCTCTCTCTGCCCCTCCCCTGCTTGCACTCTCAAAAACAAATAAACATTTAAAAAAAATTTAAAAATTAATGTGAACATTAAATTATATTGAAAACAAGGTTAATAAATACTCAAAATTCACCAGCTTCTAATTATTTTACTACATTTAACTATTATCTCTGCTTTTGAGCTTATTTGTGTCCATTGTGTATATATGGTAGAATACTATATAATGGTCTGCTACTGTCATTGCACATCTGTTCTCAACTCCACATTCAGTGATGTTACTTAGGCAGCTTGAAATCAGCCATGATGGGTATATTCACATCATGGAAGCAGATGAACACTACAAATCAAGGCTTGATTTAATGTTTGTTGATTGTCTAGACTTTAGAAAGTGATGGGGAAAATGCAGATTAAATCTACAGGTATGCTCTGACTGCAACCAGTATAGTGTGAATATTACACAAAATTGAGGCAGTATACTCCCAATATTCAAAAACAATTCTCTGATTGAGGAAGGAAGTCAGTCAGATCATTGAAAAACTAGTGAAGTTCCTACATATATCTTCATTGCTTCACTTTCTCACTAACGTAAAGGAATGTATCAACCAACATTCATATCAGAACCACACTCTTGTTCATCTCTTGCATCCATAGTTTGGCGATGAATACAAGAATTTAACAAAAAATTACAGGAGTCTGGGAGGTTCAATTAGCTTACATAGAATTCACAGTAAAGACTATTGTGTATTTTATTATTTGCAAATCATGTGATGTGAAATATCCTCTATATCAGTGAAAGCTCATAATAAATGTGTGTGCATGTATGTGTGTGTGCCTACCTAGCTGTATCAATATTAAATATGTTCTTTGTTTTTGTTTTGATTTATTTTTTGGTTTTTTGCAGAGGGAGCTGGTTGTTAAACACTTACCAGAACATCACTTGTTGGGACGTATGGAGCTACTCTTATCTGATGTCAGAACTGCCACTGAGGTCAGTATTTAAGTATGGGAAGTTCAGGGCTTGGCCATTGTTGCACTGCTAATCCATGACAGTCCAGATCAGTAGGGGTTAAAGCCAGAGAAGAGAAGCTTGAAGATTGAGACTGGAGGGTAGAGTGAATGGTAACTAAAGGTAGACACTTGAAAAGGGACACAGAGTAATTCAGGATGGGAAAAGAGACAGCCAGAGAGAGAATGAGATGAAGGATGAGGTTAGTTCCTGAATTTGCTCCTTTAAAGGCACTCATTTAAAAAAATAAATAAATAAATAAAAAATAAAATAAAGGCACTCATTTAAAGGATACCTATTTTATGTGAGGCCCCCAGACTATCCACTGTTTTGAGAATACATCTAGAAGCGCTGTGCTGTCTCTCAGACAGGTTAGAGGTCTCTGAGGTTAGAGGAGTATTGGTAAGGTCAAAAGTGAACTTTGGTTTGGGTGAGCTTCCAACTCGAGGAGATTAGGGAGAAATGATAGCCATTTCGGGGAACATATTTCTTTAGTACAGTAGGATGATTATTAGAAACACTGCAAACCTTGTTTCTTCTATTCTACAATTTTATGTCAGATTTCTTGGAGTCTCATGCTTAGCCATTAGATCCTCACATGGTATTCTTATGCCTGTTATCTACATCTACTACATATAATGTTTTTGCACATTTTTTCTGATTTTAAAGGCAATCCATATTCATTATAGAAAATTTGGAAGTCACAAGAATATTTAAGAAGTTACTTAGTCAAATGCCATAATTCAGAGATAATGATTGTTAATATTGGAATGTTTCCCTTAGGATATATGTGTATATATGCGTACATGTGTATGTATGTGTAATATATATATATATATATACACACACTCATATGTATATATGCATAGTATATATATTAGCATGTGTAGTCTTTTATTTGCTACTACATTATGTCATGAGCATTTTTATTTGCTCTTAAAGTTTTTTACTTATCTATACTATTGTTCATATGGAAAAATGCTAATCCTTTGTTATATTTTCTAAAAAATATTTATTAATGTGTCATTTTCCTTTTAAATTTGTTTTGTGTGTTTTTGCTTTAAAATTTATTCTAAAACTTTAGATAGTTCAATGTATTGATATTTTAATTTGTTGACTGATTTTCCTCCCTTTTGTTCGTGTAATGTCTTTCCACAACTCAATGACAAAAGTAGCCACAAAATATCCTTCCAGGTACACACATATACGTGTAGGTATGTGTATATATTTATGTATATAGACATACATGTATAAAAAATGTATTTTTTAAAGTTTTTAAAATTTATTTTGAGAGAGGGAGAGAGTGCAAGTGGGGAAGGGGCAGAGAGAGATAGAGACAGAATCCCAAGCAGGCTCCATGCTGTCAGTGCAGAGCCTGATGTGGAGTCTGAACCCATGAGCCATGAGATCATGACCTGAGCTGAACTCAAGAGTCATACACTTAACCAACTGAGCCACCCAGGTGCCCCAAAAGCATATGTATTGAATCTTGAATCCCTCTGAAATTCAATTTTGTGTAAAGGATTTAAATATGACTTAATTTTTTTCTGAAAGCCAAGTGAATTTTTTCAGAATGCTTATCAACAGAATATATTTTCAGTTAAAATTACATTTGGCTTTTAGAGAGACTTGAAAGACAATGGATTAAACCAGAGGTTCTCAGACTTGCAAACAAGCATCAGAGTCCCCTGGAAGGCTTGTTAAAATCCAGATTGCTGGGCATTTTCTTCAGAGTTTTGAGACAGTAGGTCTGGGAAAGTGTCCAAGAATTTGGATTTCTAAGAAGTTTGCAGGTGATATTGATGCTGCTGGTGTAGGGACCACACTTAGAATAACTGGTTTAAACAGCTAAGGGATTGATGAATATCAATGGATCAGGGATTGATGGTCTGTCTAAAGCTAGGCCACGCAAGCCAGGTACTTTTGTTGTGTGATACCTTGGAAATCTAGGCTCCTTGGATTTTTCTGTTCCTTAATCCTTAGATTGGGGCTTTAGACTTTATGGTCCTGTGATTGCTCCTGCAACTCCATGTTCACTCCAGTAAGAGGAAGAACAGGCTTTACCTGTATCTCCTCCACCAACCCTCCCCTCTCTCTACACCCTTCCCAAGCTGGACCTAGAGATTTCTGCTTACAGCTTTTTAGCTAGAATTGTGTCACATACCAGCCTGTAACAGCAATTGGGATATAGAGATTTTTTTTTAAGCTCATTACATTGCTACCCTGAGCAAAACTGGATATAGAAGGCATTTGTGTACTGTTTGTGATTTCAGTGGCAATGTTTCTTTCTAGTGTTTCATCATTAAGGAGCTATCTTACTTTCCTTCCTCACTTATAAGGGGCTATCAGGCATAGGATCTTTAAATGTGATAATACGTTTTTCTTAATTGGTGTATTGATGTAGCTGAACTCATTGCAACAGCACATGTCCTAATACTAAATTGTCCTTGCATTTATGCCTGATTATTCTCTAATAGTCTATTGAATTTGATTGCATATATTGTATTTAGATTTTTACATTATTTCTCCTTTTTTTTCCTTCAAAATTTTTATTGCATTCTAGTATTAACATATAGTGTAATATTGGTTTCAGGAGTGGAAACTTACATATAACACCCAGTGCTCATCCCAACAAATGCCCTCCTTAATACTCATAACCCATTTGGCCCATTCCCCCATCCACCTTCCTCCATCAACCCTCAATTTGTTCTCTATAGTTAAGAGTCTCTTGGGGCGCCCACGTGGCTCAGTTGTTAAGCTTTGGATACTTGATCTTGGCTTGGGCCGTGATCTCACAGTTTGTGAGTTTGAGCCCTGAATTGGGCTCTGTACTGACAGTGCAGATCCTGCTTGGGATTTTCGCTCTCTCCCTCTCTCTCTGCCCTTCTCTTGCTGTGATGTTCTTCTCTCTTTTTCAAAAATAAATAAATAAACTTTAAAAAAGGGGGGTCTATTATGGTTTTCTTCCCTCTCTTCTTTCTCTTTCTCTGTGTTTATCTGTTTTGTTTCTTTTTTCTTTTTACATTTATTTATTTTTTGAGAGACAGAGAGAGGCAGAGCACAGGCGGGGGAGGGGCAAAGAGAGAATGAGACACAGAATCCGAAGCAGGCTCCAGGCTCTGAGCTGTCAGCACAGAGCCCCGAGCGTGGCTCGAACTCACAAACCATGAGATCATGATCTGAGCTGAAGTTGGACACTTTACCGACTGAGCTACCCAGGCGCCCCTATCTGTTTTGTTTCTTAAATACATTATTTCTTATTAACTAAATTAGTATGTTGTTGACTTTAGAGTTATACTTAACAAGTTTTTAAATCAGGCTTATTCTAGCTTTAAAAACAAACTTGTTGATAGTGCACTGTGTTCCTGGGAATCTGCTAAGCTGAGATTTACATGAATTGTCCCATTTAAATTTTATAGACATTTTGTGAGGTTCATACCTTACCTATCCCCATTTTACAGATGAGGAAAGTGGGTTTAAGAGCAGTCATATAAGGTCATCTATCTAGGAAATTCTAAGCCCCTTATTCCTTAGATTAATTCTTGATTTATTTGGTATACTGGGAAGCCTTCCATCTTCTGTTATGTTGTAGAATAGCTTATGTTGCATGGGAATTATTTATTTCTGAAAAGATTAAAATAATTTCTCCATCAAATAAATTCAAATATTAATTATCTGATTCTGTAGTCTTTTGGGAAAGTTATTTCATGATAACTTAAAGTTTTTCTTCCAGTCAACTTAGATTTTCAGTTTCTTCCTTGTCATTTACATTGTCAAATTTATTAGCATACAATTGAACACAGAATACACAGATGAAAATCATCTCCATATTTGTCACAATGTCTTTTTATTAGATTTATTAAAGAGTGCTAACTGCATTATGTTTTTTCAAAGAACTAGACCTTGGCTTTATCTATCAGTTTTCTACTTCTTTTTTTTGTAATTCACTATCTATAAACATAACCATCTTTACTTACTACCCCCTTTTTCCCTTAGAACATTATTGCAGTAATTTTTTTCCCGGTATCTTTAAGTAAATGATTAGTGTATTTTCTCTATTTATTTTGTTATTTTTTAAATTTTGACTTTATTAATTTGTTTTTAAATACAGCTTTTGGTAGAATTCCTTACCTTTTTATATATATCATTTCATTTTGCATTTGATTTTGTGTTTAGCCAATTTAGAAGAAATTATTTTAACTCCCAAAGGATTATAAATATATGTCTGTTTTTTTACTATTAATTTTTGGTAATTTTGTACTTTTTGTTATTTTGTTTTGTTTCATTATGATCAGAGAAAGTGGCCAGTATAATTTTCATTTTTTAAAAAATTTACTTATTTGTTTTGAGAGAGAGAGAACAAACCAGGGAGAGGCAGAGAGAGAGGAAGACAGAGGATCTGAAGCAGGCTCTGTGCTGACAGCAGAGAGTCTGATGTGGGGCTCAAACTCACGAACAGTGAGATCACGATCTGAGCTGAAGTTGGACGGTTAACCGGCTGAACCACCTAGGTGCCTCTAATTTTCATACTTTGAAGTTTACTGGGACATTGTTTGTTTCTAGAAAATGATCAAATTATATTTGCAAAGACATTTTAAGGTTAAATATTATTTGTGTTTTTTATAGATAAAAATATGTGACTTCATCTTTCTTAATTATTTTGTCATCAATTAAATCTTTTATTTGATGCTTCATAGAGTAAGAATGGTTTATGAAGAATCCCACTATAACCCTATTTCTGTCCATTTCTTCTATTTTCATCAATATAAACTTTTTATATTTTTGTAACCTGACACATGAGTCTTATGTCTCCTTTTAATCTTATAAATTCATCCTCTTTAATCTCATATGTGCTTTTCTTTTTCTTCTTGGGTGTTTTATTATATATATAAATATTACTGCCTCTGCTTTTTTTTTTGACATTTGTTAGAAATATTGTTGACCATCTCATTCTCTGTAAGCTTTTTGTTTAATTTTGTTTTATATATTTGTCTTCTAAGCAACAGTTAGTTGGATTTTTATAAAACTAAATCTAAGTATTTTCCTTTAATAAGGAATTTTAAACTGATACTCATTAAGTGTTGTAATCAATGTTTTTGATCTACTTTTGGAATTTTATTTTATTTTTCTAAGTTTATACTTCTTGTTCCTTTTCTTATTATCTGCCTTGTACTAGATAAACTGTGTTTTAAAATTTTTTTTTTAATGTTTATTTATTATTGAGAGACAGAGAGAGACAGAGTGTGAGCAGGGGAGGGGCAGAGGGAGAGGGAGACACAGAATCTGAAGCAGGCTCCAGGCTCTAAGCTGTCAGCACAGAGCCCGTCGCGGAGCTCAAACTCACAAACCGCGAGATCATGACCTGAGCCGAAGTCAGACCCTTAACCAACTGAGCCACCCAGGCACCCCGATAAACTATGTGTTTTTTCATTTTTATTTCTTTCGGAAATTTGGAAGATATCATCTTACCTTCAATTCTATTTAAGCATTATTTTTTGGTTAAAAATACAGAAATTTATCAATCTTTAATTATTCATTCAGTGGGCATTTTTCGTTGGTTTTGTTAACAAGGCACCATTCTATGCCATACGTTACCATAGCTGACAAATAAATAAATACATAAATAAAAATGGTATCGTCTCTGCCTTTATGAATTTTATGCTCCAGAGAGTAAAACATTTGCCAAAGAATCACACAACAATGTTATAAAAGTCAGGTTCAACCAGAGATGTAGAACCACTGGAAGATGTATATTAAGAAATTTATTACAAGGGTCTGACTTACTCAACTCAGTGTGCTGATTAGGCAAGTCTGAAATTTGTAGGGCTGGTTATCAGAAAGAGTGAGCTAGAATCTCTTAGTCAAGGGCTTGAAGCCGTTGTCCATATACAGAAATTTCTTCTTCTTTAGGGAAACCTCAGCTTTGATTTTAAGGCCTTTCAACTGAGTGAATCAGGTCTACCTAGATGGTCTAAAAAAAAATCTCCCTTGCTTAAAGTCAACTGATTATAGACTTTAATCACACCTACAAAATAATCTTCATAGCAACACCCTGATTAGTGTTTGATTGAATATCGGGGGATTATAACCAAGTTGACATATCAAAGAAACAATTAAAAATGTAAAATGATCAATTGTGGGAGTATAATAAGGAAGAGGTACATAGTATTATGAAATTGAACAGAAAGGGAAAAGTTGACTTAGGGAGGCTGCATAAGCTGTGGCCCCTTCCTGGTTCATCTTGTTGCTTTGCCCAGTATTTTATGAATACATGGAAGTCATGGGCCAGGTTGATCACAACATGCTGAGTAGGATCTTAAAGGGAGTTATTTACCTCATTTATCTGGACCCAAATTATTTTCCAGATGAGCCACACCAGAAGAATCTCCCCTTTAAATTGGTTCTCAGACTGTTCATTGCTTTAAAAATGTAAACCTAAGCAAATAAATACTTCATCATCATCAACAACAACAGCAAAAAACACACCCAGTCTTCAAACAAGCATTTTAAGACTTTTCTGAAATCTAATGAACATGCGGTAGTTAAGAACTTAATATTTTACCTTCAGTTCTTGACAAACCTCTTGAAAAGTTAATAAATTTATCTATCCCTTGGGTTGACTTTCATTGCAGATGATACATTTCATATATGATGTAGAAAGCCCTCTGGTGCCAGTGTAGTCTAGTGGAGAACACAGTGTGCCTCAGTACTGTGAACAGCTTCCATCTTCATCATCGAAACAAAAATAAATGTGTGGCTAATCATTGGAGGCACTTCATCTGCACCTTGGGTGCTCAGATGTTTTGTCCAATTGAAGTTTTGCGCAGCAAATAAGCTTTTACTTCTGCCTTTTTTTTTTTTTTTTTACCATTTCAAAGGTGCTGGTAGTCTGTAGAGTTTCCAAAAGGTGTTCATAAACTAGGAATTTTTAGGAATTTTTCTCGAGTGACATCAGTGCACATATACTTGTTAAAAACCAGGAGCCGCCTGCAGAGAGATGTCAGGATCAAATTGCATCCTGAATATAAAAAGAATGACTGCCACCATAGAGTACCTGGGTGGCCGACTCAGGTCATGATCTCACAGTTTGTGACTTGGAGCCCCACATCAGGCTCCGTGCTGATAGTGCAGAGCCTGCTTGGGATTCTTTCTCTCTCTCTCTTTCTCTCTGTGCCCCTCCCCCAATGCATGTGTGCAAGTGCTCTCTTTCTGTCTCAAAATAAATAAACTAAAAAAAAAAAAAAAAAAAAAAAAAAAAAAAAAAAAAAAAAAAAAAAAGAATGTCCATCCATATCTTGCTTCAAAACATTGCCAGGTCAGGGGCACCTGGGTGGCTTAGTTGATTAAGCATCTGACTTTGGCTCAGGTTGGAATCTGGTCCATTAGTTGGAACAGCCCTGTATTGGGCTCTGTGCTGACAGCTCAGAGCCTGGAGCCTGCTTTGGATTCTGTGTCTCCCTCTCTCTCTGCCCCTCCCCCACTCACGCTGTGTCTGTGTCTCTGTCTCTCTCTCAAAAATAAACATTAAAAAAAAAAAAAGTTAGAAGGCCAACAGTTCTGGGAGTGGATGAAACCAGTTGCCAAAGACACTGCCTCACCTTTCTCCTCTTCTCCAAGACAGACCCAGTTCCATCTTTTCCAGGGCTCATGGTTTTCCCATGATCTCCATAGCAGTGAAAACCTTCCTTTCTTTGAATCGGATTTGAGACACGCAAACACGGAGGATGTGTCTGACAAGGATTGTGCATTAGAACGAATCCAAGTTTTGGTAAAGTTCTTGTCTTTGCACATTGAACCTCTGTTTTAGGTAAAGACTACACTGGGGTGTTGTTAGGATGGATGGTTGTAAAGTTTGGCATCAGCCTTATAATCCTCATGTTTCTATAATGAGAATGTGATGTGTTTCCTTGAGTACCCTTTGCTTTGGTCTTCAAATTGCATTGAGGCCAGAATCAGCGATTTATCCAAAAGAATCTTATCCTATCCAATTTAATATCATCAAGAAAGGCTATTTCTGGATCTTTTTCTTCTTGCTCCTCACTCTATTTTCCCTGGCAATTAGGCTGTTTACTTAAAATTGCATTTTCCACTTAGCAAAACGACAACAAAAAATTCCACCTAACCTGAGGTGAAGCATCACTCAGAGCAGTGTGACTATAGAAAGAAGAAGGCATGCTAAGGCATCACCATTCCATGTGAAAGAGCAGTACCTTTAACATGAAATTAGTAAAAGCTCTACTGGAGACTGTGTTCCACAAAAAATAAGGAAATAAACAAAAAAGAGAAAGTCTTGAGATTCAGGAGACGTAATCTAAATCAGGAGATAGATGAAGGGAATTCCTAGGATAATTAGGAAGTGATGTCTTAAGATATTAGTAGTGCAATTAACTTATACTCTACATAAAAGCAGGATGGACGTTCTCAGGAGGAAAGACTCTGAAAGTAAAGGGGAGATTTCTTTCTGGTGAAAAATTATTTTGACTATTGGCATGTGTGTGGAAAGTTAGCAATAAATATAAGGAAAACCCACATAAATGAAAACAGACAGGTATCTGGGATGCCAGGTGGCCTGGGAAGGGATTTATGGCAAATTATGGCAAAGTGAAAAGTATGGCAAAGCCTCTTGCCCCAAAATAATTATAAAACTTGATACATTCTTGGGAAAAAAAAAACTGCAGGGCTCTAAACGTCAAACAAAGGCAAAACAGTAAATCAAGAAGCTTTTATTACTAAGAGCAATTTGCCGAACTTCAGATAAGAGCAGTAGAAGTTGTTGAAATCCTTGGCTATTCCCATTTAGTCCTTTAGCTCACATAGTATGGTTTTTGTACCAGGGTAGGGCTAGCCATAAAACCAGCAGCTTTTTTTTTTTTTTTTGACTATCACACAATTATGCTAATATTTTATTAATTCAAAACCACTTTACAAGAAAATGTAAGTATGGCTTCCAATAGGAATGTTATATGAGGACTTGATACTAAGCTCACAGAGTTTAGTTCTACAAGGAAAAACAGGCTTTCAGGTTAAACAACATTTTGTAACCAAAACTCTAATCCCAAGGATTCTCATAAACGTATTACAAATGACAGCATGAAAAAAAAATATCTTGCACAGCAAACCTCTTAATTCCTGCCCAGCTAACGTGTGACATTTAATATTATGAAAACAAAACTGGCAAAAATTGAACTAAGACTTTTTTCCATAGCTGGGATATGGTATGCAGCTATAGTTGAACAAGAAGTCTTTAAAAGTTGTGGTGAAAACCAGCAGCTTTGTTGTTGAAGGGGCTCATGTGATTTGGAGCAGAGGGCATAAAAATCCCTTATCCAGCAGTATTGCCAGTAATAGTATCAGTCTTAACAGGAAAAGAAAAATGAAAACACCAACCCTGTAAAGCAAGCCTGAGGTTGTAATCTTGTTTAGAGTGAGTTACAGACCTGTAGATTCCAAAATAATTAAGAGAGCCATAGAAGAGCTAGCTAAAGTCCTTGCACATCACTAGCTGACTGGGAGGCCATGTATATATGCAGAGAAGAGCATGACTGAGTAAAAGTAAGGTCAAGTTGCCTAGAGTTTGGATGTGCTCCCATTGCTTCCAGGACCACATCTGGTCAATCATGGGCTGGCCACAAAGCTATCCATACTGTGTTGACCTTTGATCTAGTTTGACCAAGAAAAAAGAGACAAGCCACAAATTAGGGAATTTAGAATGAAAGAGAGGACATCACTGCAAACTCTGAGAAATTTAAAGAATTATAAGGAAATATTAACAATACGATGTCAAAATATTAGAAAATTCAGATGAAGCAGATAATTTCCTAAACAAAGTACTGAACACAAACTACTGAAACTGACCCAGGAAGAAATAGAAAATTGAATAGACCAACAAGTTAAGAATTGAATTAGTAATTAATAATCTGCAAAGAAAAGCCCAGGCTCAAGTATCATCTCTAGTGAATTCTGCAAACATTTAAGTCAGAAGTAATACCAACCCTTCTCAAATTCTGCCGGAAAATAGAGAAAGGATTGATTCCCAATGCTATGAGGCTAGTGTTATTCTTATATTAAAGCCACTTATGGATATCTCAAGAAAAGAAAACTGTGTATTAATATTCCCTTTGACTATAGATGCAAAAGCCTCCAAAAAAAAATTACCAAGTGAGGGGCGCCTGGGTGGCTCAGTTGGTTAAGCATCCAACTTCAGCTCAGGTCATGATCTCGTAGTTCGTGAATTCAATCCCCACATCAGGCTGTCTGCTGTCTGTGCGGAGCCTGCTTCAGATCCTCTGTCTCCCTCTCTCGTTGCCCCTCCCTCCCTCAAAATAAATAAATTAATAGTTTTTTAGAAAATTACCAAATGAAATCTAGTAACATATGGAAAAGATCCATAATGACCAAGTGGAATTTATCACAGAAATGGAAGATTGTTTTAACATCTGAAAATAAATCAATGTTATATACCATATTAATTTTAAAAAAGATAAAAAACATATATGTTTCCTTTGCAAGGAACACAGAAAAAACATTTGAAAAAATACTGTGCTCGTGGATGATGAAAACTTCCAACAAATTGGGAATAGTAGGGAACGTTTTCAGTGTGATGAAAGGCATCTGCAAAAAAACTATAGCTAACATTATACTTAACTGTGAAAGATTTAGTGCTTTGTCCCTAAGATCAGGAATAAGCCTAAGATGTCCACTTTAACCTGTGGTATTCAACATTGTGCAGAGACTCTAGCCAGTAGAATAAGAAAAGACAAAGAAATTAAAAGTACATGGATTGAAAAAGAAGGAAACTGCCTTTTTTGAAGACAACATGATCCTGAATATAGAAACTCCCAACGAATATAAAAAAAACATACTGGAACTAATAAATGAGTTCAAGTTTACAAAATACAAGATAAGTATACAAAAATAAATTATTTTTCTATAGTCTAGCAATGATCAATTGGAAAATGAAATTCCATTTCTAATAACATCAAAAAGAATAAAATACTGACTATAAACATACTAAAAGTAGTACAAGTCTTGCTCACAGAAAACTATAAAACATTGCTGAAAAAAATTAAGATTAAAGGGTTCTTGCCTGCTCAGTTGGTAGAGCATGGGACTCATGATCACAAAAAAAATTAATATGAAATAAATGGAGAGATATTTTATGCTCTAGACTGAAAGACTTAATATTGTTAAAATGGAAGTTCTCTATAGATTCAATATAATCTCTATTGAAATCCTAAGAGGCTTTTTTTTTCTTTTTGGTAGAATTTGACAAGCTACACCTATAATTATATGGCATCACAAAGAACCTAGACTAGCCAATGAAACTTTGGAAAATAATAAAATTGGAATTCCCAATTATAAAACTTATTATAAATCTATGGTAACCAAGACAGTAGAGTATTTGGGTAAGCATAAACATATGGATGAATGAAACAGAATTGTGAGTCCAGGAATAAATTCTTGTATTTATAGTCGATTGCTTTTCAGCAAAAGTGCCAAAGCAGTTCAGTGGGGGGAAAGGAGAATCTTTCCAGTAAATGATGCTGGGACAATTAGATGTCCATATATTTAAAAAAATGAACTTGGACCCTTATCTCACACCATACATACACATTAACTCAAAATAATTGATACACTTGAATGTGGGAACTAAAGCTGTAAGACATCTAAAGGAAAACAGGGGAGAAATCTTTGTGACTTAAGAGTTAGGCATAGATTTCTTAATGATATCAATTGAAGAAAAACAACAAAATGGATTTGAAGACATTGCTCTTTGTATTAGTTTTCCATGCTGTATAGAAAAATACTTTAAAATTAGTGGCTTAAAACAACACATACCTATTACTTTCCAATTTCTGTAAATCAGAAATTACAGCAAAGTTCAGCTGGATCCTCTGCTTAGGTTTTTATGAGACTGCAGTCAAGGTGTCAACCAGGGCAGAGGTCCATTTCCCCAAATCCCCACAGGATCGTTGGCAGTATCTGTTACCTGGAGCCTATAGTATTTATGGTGGCTTGCTTCTTCAAAGCCAAGACTGAGAAAGAGAGAGAGACTAGCTGGAGAAAGAGACCCTAGCAAGATGGTTGCTATGCTCTTTAGTTGTGTACATGGAGCCACCCTTGCCACTGTCTCATTGGTTGAAGCAAGTCACCGGGTCCCACCATCCTCAAGGGGAGGGATTATGCCAAAGCACCAATACCAGGAGGAAGGGTTTATGAGGTTTATCTTAAAGTCTTTCCACCACACTGGTCCAAAGACATCAGTAAGAAAAAATTAAAAGACAGGTCACCAATTTGGAGAAAATATTTGCAAATCACACATCTCAGGGCTTGGCAAAACTATGGCCTGTGGCCTGTTTTGGTAAGACTCATGAACTAAGAATGGTTTTTATATTTTTAAAGGGTTATTTAAAAAAAGAATATGCAAAAGAGACTCTATGTGGCCCACAAAACATAAAATATTTGCTACCTGTCTTACAAAAAAAAACTTACAGTTCTCTGATAGATCTGCTAAAGAACTTATATTTAGAAATATAAAGCACTTTACAACTCATTAATAAGGAGGTAAACAATCTGCTTAAAGAAGAGAAGGAATTCATGTAGCATTTAGAAGCAAAGATTAGCCCCTGGGTGACAGTACAGAAAAGAGATTATAGCTACAAGGAGCTGAGTTTGCCCAACAACCTGAGTGGGCTTGAAATAGGATTCTTTCCCAAAGCATCCAGTAAAGAACATGTCCTGATGATGTTGTAATTTCGATTTGTGAGACCTTAAGAAGAAGACCTAGCTGAGCCCAAGTGGACTTCTCACTTACAGAAACTGAGATAATAAATGCACATTGTTTTAAGCAGCCACATGGCAATTTGTTGTAACAGCAATAAAAATCAAATGCAATGGGCAACAGATGTACATAGACATTTCACCAAAAAAAATCACGGGCCAATAAGCCCATGAAAAGATGCTCAAAATAATTAGTCATTAGGGAAATGCAAATTAAAATGAAATACGGCTATATAACTACTGAACTGGCTTTAAAGAAAAGGCTGACAATTTCAAGTGTAGGTATCGATATGGAGTAACTGAAGCTCTCAGACATTGCTTGTATGAATGTAAAATGAGACAGCTACTTTGGAAAACAGATTAGCAGTTTCTTAAAAACTTAAAGGTAAACTTACTGTACATCTCAGCAACATTATGTCTAGGTATTTCTCCAAGGGAAATGAAAATGTAAGTCTACACAAAGAACCGCACATGTGTCGTCACAGCAGCATTATTTATAGTAGCCAAAAAGTGGAAACAATCCAAATATCCATCAAGTGATGAGTGGATTAACAGAGTATTCTATATCCATAAAATAGAATACTATTGATCGATAAAAAGAACAAACTCCAAATACATGCTACAACATAATGAATCTCAAAATATTATGCTAAGTGAAAGAAGCCAGACAGAAAGCCCTACATACTGCATGATTCCATTTAAATGAAGTTTCCAGAAAAAGGCAAATTTATAGAGACAGAAAACAGATGAGTGGTTGCCTAGGGCTGGGAGCAAAAGCAGGCGTTGATTGCAGACAGACGCAGGAGAATTTTTTGGGGTGATGGAAATGTTCCAACGCTAGATTGAAGTGATAGTTTTGCAATTCTATAAATTTACCAAAATTCAGTGTATTGTACATTGATTTGTAATGATGGGTGCATATTATGGTGTGTAAATCATACCTCAATTAAAAAAAAGAGATGTTAATAGTTCGCTTTGGCAAAAATATAAGGAAATGTAATCATAGTACGGTGCTCAGCTGTGAGAATATTTACATAGATATAACTGCATATTGATTTATTCTACAAAAATGAATACAGCTACATTGGAATCACAGATCAGGGAAAGCCGAGGGGATGGGAATGTAAGAGTAAAATGTTCAACTACCATAACAGGAAGTAAATTATGTACAAAATTTATGTATCTAAACATAGCAAAATACACCTATTATTTAAACATATAAATGCCAACAAGAACAGCTGAAAGAGTCAGGTGATTGCCTCTGAAGTCACCAAGTAAGGAGTAGGAAAAAGTGGGGAGAATTGATCTTTTTTTTTTTTTTTTGTCATAAGCCTTGTAGTACAATTTGACTTTTAAAAACATACATGTAGGGGTGCCTCTGTGGCTCAGTCAGTTGGGTGTCCCATTCTTCATTTCAGCTCAGGTCATGAACTCATGGCTTCGTGGGTTCCAGCCCCGCATTGGGGTCTGCGCTGGCAGCACGGAGCCTGCTTGGGATTCTCTCTCCCTTCTCTCTCTGCCCCTCCCCAACTCACACTATCTCTGTCACTCTCAAAAATAAACTAAAAAAAAAAAAAAAAAGTACATTTACTTATTAATGAAAATAACAAAGAATTTAAATCAAACACCAAGTTTCCTTGTTTTTTTTCTTCTATTATCTATTTCTTTAATTTTTCCTCTTCTCTCCAGGAAATTTCCTAAATTTTCCCCATATTTTATTTCCTAACAAGTCTATTGAGTCTTTTTTTTTAATGTGCTCTCATATTTAAAATTTCTTGATCTTTTTTGTTCCTTGAATCTTCCTTTTTATAGTGTTTTATTAATAACTGCCCTTCACTCTATGATTATGGAGTTTTTCTCAACCTTCCTTTAAAATCATGATTTTAAAAAATGTGTTTTTTTTTCCTGTTTGCTTGATCTCAGTTATTCCTATTATAAACTTTTCTTGGCTGTTTGGGAATGTTGGTAGCCCACTTATGTTTAAGAGGGTCAGATTAAGATAAATTTCCAGAGAATGAACTACTAGTCTTCTGTCTGGTGACTGGGGAGAATTAGCTCTGCTTCACATAGTGGAAGAGGCAATGTGATCTCTAGCTGCTTCTTAAGCTGCTGTTTGCCAACTTGCTTTATGTTAGCAGCCCATTTCTGGAAGTACTTAGTACTTCCAATACCTGAGCCTTTGGAGGATTCTATGCTCATTTTCCAGATTAGGACTCATCTTTCTCCGGGCTTCTAAATTACTTATTGCTCCTCTCTATGCTTTACCTTTTCCAAAATGTTGAAGTTGTATCCTCCTATTCTATCCCTCCCTGGAGATTTATATCTATAAAAGCAAAAATCCTGGGGTGCGTGGGTGGTTCAGTTGGTTAAGTGTCCAACTCTTGATTTTGGCTTATGTCATGATCTCACGAACCATGAGATCGAGCCCTGCATTGGGCTCTGTGCTGGCAGTGTGGAGCTTGCTTGGGATTCTTTCTCTTCTTTTCTTTTTGCCCCTCCCCTGCTCATGCTCTCTCTATCAAAATAAATAAATAAACCTAAAAAAAAAAAGCAAAAACCCCTTTATTGACATATATGAATGGAGAGAAGCAAAATGAGAGAAATGTACTATGTCTGCCCTTCCATAAGTCCCATAGATTTGAACACAGGGTCATTTTTAATGTCACATAAACAAAGAAACTACTACATTTTCAGTTTTTAAGACAAACTGCTAAGTGATGTTTGGAATGGATATCCTTACCCTAGACCTGAGTGCCCCAAGTCTAGAAGAAGGCCTAAGGTAGAGAAAGATTAAGTCTGAGGATGAGGGAGGTTTGGGATGGGGTGGGTTTGGGCAGATGGTGAAGATGAGGTGGGTGTTAGGTAACATCCAGAAGAAAACTGCATAGGACCTAGAATTATATGTCTTCTCTGTCACAGGCTTTTTTTCAGAACCATTCTGAGCAAAATGGATCCTCTTCTTCCTGAGAAATCACTTGTATCCTAAATGGTATGCAAAATCAAATCCTCTCATTCTTCTCTTAAAATAACAATAGTCACACTCACTTAATTTTAAATAACACATGCATTTGTCAGCATGATGATGATACATATTTTACCATTGGAAAATTTAAACAAACCCTCTGCTTTTGATAGATTTCTTGATTATGATTCCCAAGGCAGAGTTTGAATAATTCAGGAATGCTTTTCTTAATGTATCCGTATTTATGATATAAATAAGGAAATGTCCCCCAACTGGAAAGTATCTTCTTTTTATCTTCAGTAAGGAGTGTTATCAATTTGTTTGTTTTTATATATAGTTTTAATTTTTATTTGGTATTTATTATAAAGTGGATATAAGAAAAGGGATATTTATGTTATATGATGCAGTCTTATTCTCAGCTCCAGATTACATGGGATATTCTCAATATTTCTTTCCATCAGTTCTTGTGGTGTTCAATATTATACATACATTTAATTGGATACTTTAGGCTATTGTATAATAATGATTTACGGGCTATTGACATATCCTCTGAGGCTAATTCAGTTATAACACTTAAAAATTATTATTGTTAGTCCTAAAATGAATATATACTTGGAAAAAATTCATGTCATATCAAAAAGGAAAAAGTAGAAGGTGAAAGTTTCCCTTGATTGGAATGGTTATGTCTGCCAGAATGTAAAATCATTGCCATGTTTCTAGCATATTATTATTTTAGCAAGTAACATGCCTGGCAGACTAATTTAGATAGTAAAACAATCAGGACAGTAGTCACATTGGCAGTAGTCACATTGGACAGTAGTCACATTAGTCTGCCTAGATTGCCCTTATTGATTCCTGTACTGTTGTATCCTGAGAGGAATGGTATCTGAATGCAAATGGAAAAAGAGCAGCTTTGAAAGAGGTGAAGGAGGAGAGAGATGTTATTGGATTAGAAGATAATCCCAAAGGCACCTGGGTGGCTCAGTCAGTTAAGCATCTGATTTCAACTCAGGTCATAATCTCACAGATTGTGGGCTTGAGCCTGTCTGTGCTGTCTGTGCAGACAGCTCAGAGCCTGGAGCCTGCTTCAGATTTTGTCTTCCTCTCTCTCTCTCTCTGACCCTCCCCCACCCTCTCTCCCAAAAAAATAAATAAACATTAAAAAAATAAAAAAAATAAAAAGAAGATAATCCTTAGGGGATGAGAAGTGAGTTTATGCAACCAGACCCCTTTGAGTTGGGTGTGGTTAGTGATGTGAGTCAAAGCCTTTTCTACCTTCCAGGCAGCCCTCCTTAATCTTCTGAACCACAGAGTAGAGTTGGAGCAATTCAGGAATGCACTCCTTAATTTATCATTATTGTTTATGGAGATATTGGAATTATTATTATTTTTTTTTTATGCCTTCAGTCAGTGTAGTTGCCAGTTTGGTCTCTCTATGGATTTTCATAAGTATTGTAATTAGAAGTCTGAGGAAGGCGAATTAGGCACTGCTACTCTTGTTGCTATGATAACAAAGAAGGCCTTAAATATTTTATAAATCTTTGTCATGGAGGCTAAGACCAGAATTTAAATGGAAACTTGTAGGATATTTATACAAACAGTAGATTGAAACATACTACACTTGTTTTATTTCTGCTCTCATTTGTAGTCTATAGCTTCCACATGGTAATTCGTTATGGCATAGAAAACACGATGCTATGGTTTCTAAAGCAAGGTTTTATAGGACTGTGCTCTATTTCTATTTGGGAGAATGAAGTGGTTCAAAGGAGAAAGCATTGGGGCTTGAATGTAAAAGATATGAATTTGAATCATGGTCTGTCAGCTACTAGTTGAGTGTAAGTAGGACAATTACTTGAACTTAGAGCTTCAGTTTCCTTACCTGAAAACTGAGATTAGTAATACCTCCCGAGGGTTGTCGTGAGACTTAATGAGACACTATTAAGGAAAATACAACATTAACTGATATGTTTGCTTGATGGCAAACAAAGACAAGTGTGGTCCTTGCCCTCATAGATCTGACTATCAAGAGGCATAGGCAGTAATCAGATAATCAATATCACTAACCAATGTGAAATTTCACCTGTGAGAGGTGCTGTGAAGGAGAAGCTCTTTTTTTCATTCTCTGTATCCCATCTTCCAAAAAAATCTATTGTCTCTGCCTTCAAAATGCAGGCTGTCCTCACTTTGTGGTTCTGATGGACATGAATTTCTGTTATGAAGGTTTAGTTAAGTAATAACTGTAATGCCCCCGATTTTGAATCCGAGAGACCACCAAGGAGCCGATACGGATGCAAACGCACGAGGGTTTATTTGCAAGCTCGAGCTTGGGCCCAAGTATACCGGACACAGTAGAGCAGGGACTTGGACCCCTAGGTTAAGAGGCGTAGCAGTTTTATAGGGGCCAGTGGCCAATGAGATTGTAACACACACAGAAAGTTGCATAGTCATGTCAGTCCACACACAGGTGGCCAATTGAATTACAATTTACCCTATAGTAACTGTTTGAACTAGCCTATCACTCTGGTCAGAATTGGCACGCAAGTTTGGCGGGCAAAAGGCGGGGTTTACATTCTTTGACAGTTAGGGGTTCCGCATTCCTATATGAGCTGGTTTCCAGTAAGGGTGTGCTCAGCGGCTTGACTAGGGTGGGGGAGTGTCTTAAGCAATAAGTAGGTCATGTGGGGGTTATACATGAGATGGTGGGTGTAGCACAAAATGGAGTTAGTCTTGCTCTGCTTGTCCAGGGGTAGGGGATTTTTGTTAAATTCCTTGGGTCCCACAAGACCAGTTCTCCAACCACATGGTTCAAATTTCAGTTACCGCAATACGTGAATTATGAGTAAGTACATAAAGTATAAATGTTACTATTAGGTCTTCAGTCCACAAATTCCCACATATAAACAGATGTGCATCATACGCTGTGACCAATCACGTCTCCTCATTTAATGCCTGTGGGCAACTGGTCACTGCATATCTGTCATTCAGTTCATGCACAGACAGAAAAGTGTGTAATTATGTTGCCTCTTTGTCTCTTAGTGATGAACCCACTCGACATTTTGCGAAAATGGATAATTAAGAGAAACAATTGAGCCACAAAGATGAAAATACTGTAAAGAAATGAAAAATGACAATGCTGGAAATGAAATTCAAATCAAATATAAATGGAGGTATAGAAGAGCCCAAGGTGGGGCTTGATGCAGAGCTCAATGAGGGGCTCAACACGGGGCTCATCTCACAATAGCGAGATCATGACCTGAGCTGAAATCCAGAGTCCAGAGCTTAACTGACTGATCCACCCAGGCAGATGCCCAATATTTCTAATGTTTTAAATTACAGTGTCCTAAGTAAATAATAACTGTAATATTTTTTTATTTACCTGTATGTTTATAACTGACAGTAGAGAGTTTTTAATGTTTTGAGAAAGATTTTTTCAAAGTTGGGTAACAAATATAATTTTTTCCCACTAACTAAGATTATTATGAGATGCATGGTTTTAGTTTTCATGGAAAGATGTACAGTTCTGCAGTCTATTCAAGCGAGGATTACCTGGATATAAAAAAATGCACCCACCACAACTGCTACCATTTTGATCTGAACCACTTTTGCCTGGAAAGTTATTGCTATAATCCCTTAACTGATTTGTTTTTGTTTTTGTTTTAGTTTCTGTGCTCCTGGCCTTGGTCTCCTTATTTATTTTGTATTGAGTTTATTCTCAATACAAAACCAGAGAGATCCTGAACAACACATGACAGATCATTTTATGCTTCTGCTAATGGCTTCCCATATTACTCAGAGTAGAAGCCACAGTCCTTACTTTTACAAGGCTTCTTGTGATTTAAGTTCCTGGTACTTTTCTGGCTTCATTTGTTTTTATTGTTTTCTTCCTTGTTTCTCTCTGCTCTAGCCAAAGAGGGCAACTGCCGTTTTTTTCTCAATTCATCAGGCATGCTTCTGCCTCAGGGACTTTGCACTCTCTAATCCCTCTCTGGAATGCTCTTTCTCCAATAGGCTTTATTCAGAGGATCCTCTCCATGATTACTTCCCTGGGAACTCTCTCTAAAATTCACCCCCTCACTGAACATTTCTCATCTCTCTTTCCTTCTTTATTATCACTTATTTTTTACCTTTATTATCACTTATTTTTACCTTAGCCAGTACTATATATTTTACTTTTTTATCTTGTTTATTTTTTGTTACCCTCACTACAGTGTAAACACAAAGAAGACAAGTTTTATTCTCTACCTTTTATCCCCAGTGCCCACAATGGTGCCTGACATGAGGTGGGTGGCTTCTAAATATATGTTAAATTAATGTTGAGTACATGATTGAGAGCCTACACTTTTTAACATTTTACAGAAATAAAATTATTTCTGGATCATAAAGAGATTACTTTATGCATTTGACAAGTAAATGTATGTATTTTTTCTGCCTGAATATTAAATTCTACCAGAAGATGGAAACAACTAAACATAGCTTTGCCTTCAATGACAAATATATTGTCGTTTAGTTTGCCATTAATCTTCTTTTTGTGTATATTGATGACAGTTATACCTGAGCCCATTTACAAATCTGGCACCATAACTTTAATTAATTCTATTATTCCTTTGCTGTCTTCAATGCCTCAGTTCACCAGATGGTGTAGGCTGTAGATCACAGTGTGTCATATTATGTGCTGAGAGTGTCCTTACCAATATAAAATGGTGATTGGTTTTCAGTAGACTGAAAAAAAAGTCTATATTTTGGTAGGATGCAGAATATTCCATAACTACTTGGTGATAAACGAATAAATCTCCATTATCTACTCTTGCCCCAACACTACCGTCTTTAGTAATTACTTCCGTGTCTCTCCTCTGTTTTTTGACTAAGAAGAGGTAGTCAATCTCCAAGCATTTATTCCTTGAAATCTCATATGCATTAACATTTTACTTTGAAATAATTTCAGACTTACAGAGAAGTAAAAATAGTAAAAACAAATTCTTATATATCTACCACCCATGTTTTCTAAATGTTAACATTTTACCATGTCTGCCTTTTCATTTCTCCTATCTGTATGTGCGTATGTATACATGCAAGTATTGTCATTGTGCCTGAACCATTTGAGAGGAAGTTGCAGACGTATGCCCCATTAGCCCTAAATATTTCAGTGTGTATTACTAAAAACAAGGACGTATTCTTACATAATCCCAGCATAATGATCAAAACCAGGGAATCTATACATTTAATTTTAGACACAGCATTTCTAAAACCGTATGTATTGGTAACCGATACTATCCTGATTATTATTATGTCTAGAATTTAATCTGCTTTCAAAGGGAGTACTGTGTCACTGTTGCCTTTTGTTCTTTTTTTATAAATTTTCCTTCAAATGATGTCAAAACGAAGCTTATTGCATCCTGACAATGGTTATATCACACTGTTTTCTTCCATGTGAATTTAAAGCAGCAGATCAAAAGTTATTCTGAGACCTCCCAGAAATAACACATCTGTCTCAGTTTTTAGACTTACTATTTTTGGTCTGGTAAAATTAGAGAAGACCCTTGGGATTTAAAGGTTTGTGATGAGCGATTTTGAATGTTCACAGAGCTGTTTCTCCCCACAAATTATGATAGGCTTTTGTTACTATGAGGTCACGGTACTGCCCCCCTCCCCCCCAAGCACTGTATCACATCAGCTTTTATAGTGTCATGAACACATGATGGTTTCTTTTCCTATTTTGAGATTTTGGTTTGTTCCTCCCATCCCACTTGGTGCTGAAAATTTTTCTACAAGTTCTTTGTAAGTAGGCCTCAGTTGGCACATTTGCTTACCAGAGCCCCCAAAATCAGCTTTGTGGATTAGTTACCTATTATCTTTTTCTTTACCCTCCTTTCCTTGTTCTTTCAGGGGCTGTGGATGGTAACAAATTTCTTGCCTCTAGTCCCAGATTCTTGCGTTATCCCTTGAGGTTCTTTTATACCCCATTCACACCTATGTAATCAGTCCCTTTCTAAATAAATCCTCATCAAATTAAAATTATTTCAATTTAAATGTGCCGTTTGTTTCTTGATAGGACCTTGATTTATACAATGCCCTTACTGTTTAAAAGCAAGTTTTCACTGGCTTTTCTAATCCTGTCAGCCAAAATGACCTTAAGGGGCGTGGGGCTTTATGTGCCTGTGCGTGCACACGTGCATACATCTACTTAGACACAAACCACATTTATGAACATATATTTGTAATTATTCTGCATATTCGATTTTCATAATATTTTATATATCATAAAACTTTCATGATATTAAATAACCTTTTTATATGATATTAAATAGTCTTTGGTGCTCTCCTTTTTAATAACTTGCAACGTTTTGCATGGTGGCTGATTATAGCATAATTAAGTTACACATTTTTCTCTTTGGAAACATTTCATTCTTCCTAAATCTTCAAATTTCCACTATCATAAATAATATTTGTAAAACATCGTATGTATAAGGCTTTGATGATAAATTCCCTGAAGCATAATTAATGAGTTAAAGTATATATTTCTATTTATAAATATTTATTTTTATTTTATAGATTAGAAATGTCATATTTATATTTGCTATATTATAAAATTTCTTTCTAAAAGAATTAGAACAATCTATCTATGTGTGAAAGTACCCATTTTGCTGCATCTTAGCAAACATTGTGTAATTTTGTTTTTTCACTTTTTGCTAATTTATCAGAAGAAAATATCTTGTTTGTACATTTGTATTATTATGAATGGAGTTTAATTTATTTTCATACAAACATTTTCATTTCTCCTCCATAAATTTTCTTCTTTGTATAGTTCAGAAACTCCTTTAATTCTCTTTTTTATGCTTTGCCAAAAATCATGTTAACTAAAGAAAATGAAACTAGAACTTAAAAAAAGCCCTAGTTTTGGGGTTTTAGTTTAGTTGAGTTTTAATCAACTAGGAAGACATTGTTGACCCATACATGCTAATTATAAAGTAGTTATTATATTTTTAATTCTTTAATGTTTATTTATACTTGAAAGAGAGAGGGAGAGAGTGAGCAGGGTAGAGACGGAAAGAGGGAGACAGAAAGCAGGCTGCATGCTGTGAGCACAAAGCCCAATGCAGGCCAAACTCACAAACTCACGACCGAGAGATCATGACCTGAGCTGAAATCAATTAAGTCAGCCACTTAACCAACTGAGCCACCCAGGCGTCCCTATAAAATATTATTTCGAGGCTACTTCCTTAATTTTATATCACTATAATCAAATGCTAGAATCTCTATCAACTAACTTAGTAGTCAGAGATCAAGCAACAGTATAATTTTCTATAATGCAAAAGGAGTTTCTTCTCGGAGAACGTGAGTGATTCTGGTGAGGAGTTGTAAGAGGGATGTTAGTCTGAGTTTTTGGTTTATGGCATTGAGAGTCATGGAGGTGTTCAAGGGGTGTCATTCATTAAGGTGCTGAAGGAAATATCTAGTTGTGTTTCACCAGCCAGTGCAATTGGGAGGGAGATGTTCTCTTCAAAAGAAATCATAGTTAAAAAACTAGTTCCTAGAGAAAAAAAGGTACAATCCACGGAACAAGATTATTAATTTTCCATACATTTTAAAAATGTTTATTTATTTATTTTGAGAGAGAGACAGAGAAGAGAGAGTGCACAAGAGCAGGAAAGGGGCAGAGAGAGAGAGGGAGACAGAATCCAAGCAGGCTCTGTGCTACTCAGAGCCAGAGGCAGAGCTCGATCTCATGAACTGTGAGACCTGAGTCAAAATCAAGAGTCCGACGCTTAACTGACCAGGTCACCCAGGCGCCCCTACACTTTTTCTATGAAGCTTTTGAAAGCTTGTAGAAGATTCTTTTGCAGACATGAACTATATATATTCTTAAATTACAACGAAAGGGCAAAGAAAAATGAAGTACTGAGGGACAGTTTTCCTAGCTGAGGTGTTTGCTTTGCCCAGCGCCAGGCTGAAACCTCTGTAGGATGGGCAGAAGAATATCATGTGACCTGTATCCGAGTCTCGGCCTGTGTTGGGCTTAGCACCTTCGTTTCCCCAGGCTTATGAGACCTGCAATCTCAACCTGGGCAGGACTAAGAACCACTTTATCCTGGGGTTCATCTTAACCTGGGACCAGCTAATTTCCCCATATCTCTCTTTTCAGTTGATCTTAGCTGTGCTCTAAATGCCAGCCTCTCTGGTCAAATGTTCTTTCCAGCTCTTTCTTTTTATGCTCTCTGCACGTTCTTGCTGCCTATTCAGTTACTGCTCTTCTTCCCTGCACGGTGTGTCTGCTGAGGGAAGCCCCTGCTACATGGTGAGTAAGGTATCCCCTTAGTCTGTAACTCTCCAGATCTTGCCCATCTTCATGACTCAAATAAAAGCAGGTCTCCCCCAAGTTGCTGTTCCTTTCACGAGCTCTCCTTATGTGATCAGAGGAACAACGGGGTTGGGGGTGGGGAATGGAAACAATCTCTAATTCTTTAGGCCTCCTCACTTATACTTTATTGTAAAAAAAAAAAAAAATTGCTCTACTTTGAGGCTTACTCTCTTCAGATGCTAAGCATCCATCTACTTTACCAGTCACTGTCATGATCTGGGCCCCTGGTGCATATATACACCTTCATCAACAACACTGGCACCTGGCTCAGTCATTTTCTTCTCCCTAAATCTCACATCCACTCTTGGTCTTTCTTTCTTTCTTTCTTTCTTTCTTTCTTTCTTTCTTTCTTTCTTTCT
>NW_026057578.1:82387673-82513897 GCF_023721935.1 Panthera uncia | reverse complement strand
TCTTTCTTTCTTTCTTTCTTTCTTTCTTTCTTTCTTTCTTTCTTTCTATGTTTATTTATTTTTGAGAGAGAGAGGAAGAGAGAAAGGGAGAAAGAGAATCTGAAGCAGACTCCATACTGTCAGTGCAGAACCCAATTAGGGGCTCGAACTCATGAGCCACGAGAACATGACCTGAGCTGATGTCGGATGCTTAGCCAACAGAGACACCCAGGTGCCCCCATCTTGGTCTTTCATATCTACTTTGAAGGCCCTTGCAACCATGAGTAGGTATACCCATGTGAAGCCAAAATTTACCAACTGATTGTTTTTTTTAAAGCAATGACACAAAAATTTTGAAATACTAAAAATGGTAGTCTATTTAGGAAACTTCAGGCCCCCTAGGAGAATTGAAGTGTGACCAAGTAACTTTCTCTGGCCAGTGAAACAAGAATGGACCAATTGTGTTAATTTCATTCAAAAGCTTCAAGGGCCAATGAGTGGCTCATTACATTTTTCCTGCCTCTGTGGTTGTTGAGATGCAATATAAATTGCAATAGAGTCATTTTAAGCTGCTGATATTTTCAACACAATTTAGCATGTACTGATGGATATATTAAGAAACAGAGACTACCCTGTCCCCAATCAAAAAAATGTTTCACGTATAAGGTCCTTTATTTTCTATCCAAGATAATCTATGCTGGTGAACGTGTCTGTTTCCTAGTTTTTGGACATCAAAGCACATTGAATTTCTCCAAGATAAAGGAGCATATAAACAGAGTTTTCCTTTTGTGGGTAAGTTTTTCAATTACCTGCCTCAAATGGGAACCTTACTGGAACAGAGATAATTGATGATTATGTCATCCAATTATTATCTTTCTTTTGTTATTTCAGGGATGGAGAAGGAGGTTTCCTCTAAAAAATATTAAAGATGTTTCTTCTCTTTTCTTCCCTGCTCCAATACATTTACATCCCTTCTTGGGATAGAATGGTGAGAGACATACTAGATTACTTGATTTGGCAATTAAAGTGCCAGCTCCAAGGTTCAGAAACAGTCTTAATAATTACTGATCAATTCCATATCTTCCTAAGAAAATGAAGAACTGTCATGATCCAGTATCCAAAAAAGCTCCCTGGCCTATAAATAAGATCACTTAAGAGTTTTTCTGAATAAGGGCTGATATTTGGAATATAACATCAATTCTGACTTCTTTAGTTTCCATTTCTTGTTTTCCTCATTCCAGAACTAGAAGGATATTCTTATCCCTTTTTCCTTCTTTGGTTGAAGCTCTTAAACATCACATTCTCATTTTTCTTGAGTTATCTTTCACTGTCTGCCTCAGTGGTATGCTAGGGCCAGCTCCCACAGCCTCCTGAGAATAGATTGTATTTCTTCCCAACCTCAAGTTCAGTGGCTTCACACTGAGTGCAGTGACTTCAGCCACGGTGGCTGATTTACAGAGAAAATAAAGCATATTGGCTTATTATAATTTCATATATATGTATATGTATATATATATAATTTCATATATATGTATATGTATATATATACATATGTATATGTATATATATATATATATATATATAGCCATGTGGATAATTTTTTCTTTTTTTAATGTTTATATTTATTTTGAGAGAAAGAGCAAGAGAGAGCATGGGAGGGGCAGGGAGAGAAGGAGAGAGAGAATCCTAAGCAGTCTCCACACTGTCAGTGCAGAACCTAACATGGGGCTTGAACTCATGCACTGTGAAATCATGGCCTGAGCTGAAATCAAGAGCTGGATGCTCAACCAACTGAGCCACCCAGGCACCTCTGGATAATTTTCATCCAGGACTTGAACCTAAACCTCCTTCCCCTTTTCAGCTCCAGCCATCTCCCTGCATTCCATTTCTGCTGCTCATTGCCAAGGCCATATCCTCCTTGACGTAATTTGGAACTGATTCATCCCTGAAATATTAGACCAAATACCCTACCCTGAGTTCAAATGCCAATATTCTCAGCTCATTGCTCTCTTACTCTCATCGTGCCAATTGTTCAGAGCCCCAATCTATTTATTCTTCCTCTTCCACAAATATATCAGCCCTTTTCTGTCTGTGCTTCTTTTTCTCACCAGCCTAGTCCCCACAATTCAACACATCAATTATTATTTTTTTCTCCCTTAATCCTTTTAGCTCCCATGTGGATCAATCAATCCCTGTAACCTGTGTGCTGCAGGCCGTTGAACATAGAAGTTCAAGAAGCCACGGAGAAGCAGCTCTGCGTATTTGTGTGTTCTGACCCAGAGATTGACAAATGTTTTCCAGAAAGGGATATGTAGTAAATATTTTAGGCTTTGTGGGCCGCATACCATCTTCTTGTATGCTGTTTTCTTTTTTGTGTGATACTTTACAAATGTAAAGCTCTTAGCTTGAGAGTTTATAAAAACAGGCCAATGTCTGGAGTTAAGAGACATTGCCTGTTCTTACCCGAGACTGACCCACAGCAATGCTTGGCAATTCTTGTTGACAACCTCTATCTGCTCCCATTCTCCACAGCAGCCCGTCTTAATTTGGACCATCAAAAGGTTCCTCCACAGCTTGCCCTCTGCTTCAGCTTCATAGCAGACCAGACTTTACTGTTTATAAGTAGGTCTCTGCCTAGCTGGTTTTCTCAACACCTTCTCCACTACGGCTACTGCCATTTCATGAGTCTAGCCCTTTCCCATCTTGAAAGACCACCATGGATCCCACAGTTACAAATACCACTATGGCATATGATGTTCCCCTATAAAAATATAGTGAAGTGTACCCCAAAATATAAATAGCCCTGCACATCCCTGATGAGGAATGCTACAAATAGACAATGAGTGGCATACTCATTGGCAAAGAGGTGTCAAACCTTAGCAGCATTACGGACTATTACATATTACCTTCGTGGGTGCTTAGAAGAGCCAGAATTGTGAAGACCGAACTCCCGAGCTCCAGAGAGTTTCTGTGTTAACACTTCTGGAAAAGATCTTTAGACTTACTGTCACTTCATACTTTTATCCATGAGGTTCTCCCTGCCTAGAAGACTCCTTAACTACCCTGTCTCCTTCTTAACTTGGTGAGGCCCTTCTTCTGGGATAAATGGATGAAAGTAAACAAACATTAAGACGTATGTATATCCTCGATTAAGACATGCATATCCTTGAATTATTTGTCAGAAATGTGTATCAATTTAAACTCCCACAGTATGTGAAAGTGTCCTTTCCACCAAATGGAGGACATATTTTTAATATTGTGTTTCAAAATATGTCAATTGAGTTGTTTCAGAAGAATATTTAAGCTATATAATTGCATACGTGTCTGACCCCAATGCTTTATTCTGTGAATGTTTGATATACTATAATTACAGTGCTAATAGCTCCCATAATTCTTTACCTTGGTTTATTCTGTGGAATTATTTCAGCAGTTTGGGAAAAATCATCCTGGGCTTGTTATAAAATTTGCTTTACTAGCCATGCGTGGCACCTGAAACTGTAGGTATTTAAGTGATTGCTTCTTGGGATGTGTGCATCCAAGTGCAAATGAGTTTGGCTCTGAACAGATTTTAGCAGGCGTTTGACAGCTTGGATGACTGGCACATTGTCATCTTCATAACACACCTAAAATGCAGAGTGCCAAAAATCACAAACAGGTTGGGTGTAGTTAAAGATCTGAGACCTTGTCCAACTTAGTTAATCTTTTAAATCATAGCAGCAGAAATATGCCAACTTTAATTAAAATTAACAGCCTGTGTTGTAAAATATGATCATCTTACCTGAAGATATATATTTTTATTTTAATATTCTAACTTCATGTTAAAATGTGTCTTTGTAAGACTGGTGTGTGGTGTCAGATTGATAGCTGGTTGGTGGGACGGGAAACCTCCTTGGGCAAGAAGGGTAATTTTGGTATGCTGATCAGCATTTTCTTCCTCTGACCATTTTGATTTGTTGTTGTTGTTGTTGTTGTTGTTGTTGTTGTTCTAGGGCTAGAAAACTTGGGGAATTTTTATTGATGAGGAACAAAATCTATTTTTGTTGTATCATATGTTGATAATGACATGAATAAAACACAGCAAAGGGACCCTTACAGAGTCAGTGATTCATAACACATAAAACTCTTTTCTGGAGGTGCTAGGGTTTAATAAAGAAGACTTTGAATCAGTGTGTGTTTGTGTGTGTGCGTGTGTTAGTTAAAATCCACAAATTGGTAAAATACAGAAAGAGAACAAGAGATTAAAAAGGGGCCCCTGGGTGGTTCAGTCGGTTAAGTGTCAGACTCTGGATTTTAGCTCAGGTCATGATCTCAAGGTCTGTGGGTTCGAGCCCCCTGTCATGCTTCTCTGTCTTCCTCGCTCTCTGCCCCTCCCCTACTCACTCTTTCTCTCTGAGAATAAATAAATAAACATTTTAAAAAAGTACAACACTCAGTCTGTTTTTTTTTTTAATTTGGTTTTCAGAAATTTCTATCATGTGCAAAATATTCACTAGATGTTTTCTTTCCTAGCACTGTAAGTCATCAATGTAGATTGAGTACCCATTTAAATTTTTTTACATGTTTATTTATTTATTTTGAGAGAGAGAGGGCAGGGGGCAGAGACAGGGAGACAGAATCCCAAGCAGGCTCTGCTCTCACCGAGCAGAAACATATGCAGGGCTCGAACTCTCGAACTGTGAGATGGTGACCTGAGCCAAAACCAAGAATCAGACACTGAACCAACTGAGCCACCCAGACGCCCCTTCAGTGCCTATTTTATATTTCTTTAAAAAAATTTTTTTTTTCCACAGAGAGGCAATATAGGAATTCTGATCTGTTGAAAACTGATACCAGGGATACGACATATGCAAAGTAAGAAGAGAAATCAGTGGGGGAAGGAGAATCAGAAGATTCTGCTATCTTGAGAATCGAGGCTGAAAGTGTCAGCATAATAGAAGTAGGGAGGCGGTTTAGAGAATGGAGTGAAGCTGGATTTTGTTACAAGCAATTGCAGTCGCTCTCCCTTATCTGTGGTTTTGCTTTTGCAGTTTCAGTTACCCACAGTCAACTGCGGTCCAGAGGCAGATGATCCTCCTGAGGAGTCATCAGGTCAATAGTAGACTAACACTACGCTAGGTTTCGTCACAATGCCTGTCATTCATGTCAGGCAGACGTTTTATCATCTCACATCATCCTAAGAAGGGTGAATATAGTATGATAAGATAGTTTGAGAGAGAGACCATATTCACATAACTTATTACAGTATGTTTTCATCATTCCCTGTTATTAATAGTTACTATTGTTTTCCTGTTACTGTGCCTAATTTATAAATTAAACTTTATCTAGTATGCATGTATAGTGGTCTGTACCTTCCCTGGTTTCAGGCACCCCCTAGAGGACTTGGAATGTAAAGGGGGTACTGCTGTAGTGATAGTTCTGGCATGAGTACCTCGGTATCTTGTACCTACATTATCTTAAAGACATGGATATGAGAGCTGCAAGAGACTATGGTGAGTTTTTAATTCCCTCATTTCATTTTCCCAGACAAGGAAATTGAGACCCAGAGACTTGTCCATGATCTCACAATGAGACAGGATTAAAGCAGAGACTAGAAGGCAGATTTTGTAACAATGTTTATTGGGGCACCTGGGTGCCTCAGTCGGTTGAGTGTCTGACTTCGGCTCAGGTCCTGATCTCATGGCCCTGCTTTGGGCTCTGTGCTGACAGCTCGGAGCCTGGAGCCTGCTTCAGATTCTGTGTCTCCCTCTCTCTCCGCCCCTCCCCCACTCATGCTGTCTGTCTGTCTCTCTCTCTCTCTCAAAAATAAACATTTAACATTAAAAAAATTTTAAAAATGTTTATTTTTAAGAGAGAGAGAGAGAAAGAAAGAGAGGGAGGGGCAGAGAGAGAGGAGAAGGGGGCTGTACTGACAACAGAGAGCCAGATGCTGGGCTCAGACCCATAAGCCATGAGATCATGACTTGAGCTGAAGTCAGGCACTTAACTGACTGAGCCACACAGGCACCCCCAGAAGGCAGATTTTTTAAAGAATTGCAATATAATCAACAGTGTTGTATTAGTTTCAGATGTATGACATAGTGATTTAGCAATACTATACGTTACTCAGTGCTCATCACATCCCCATCACCTATTTCACCCATCCCCCGCCCCCACCTCCCCTGTGGTAACCATCAATTTGTCCTTTATAGTTAATAGTCTGGTTTTTGGTTTGTCTTTTTTTTTCTTTGTTTGTTTTGTTTCTTAAATTCCACACATTACTGGAATCATATAGTTTTGTTCTTTGACTTATTTCACTCAGTATTATACTCTCTAGATCCATTTATGTTGTTGCAAATGGCAAGTTCTCATTCTTTTTTCATGGCTGAGTAATATTTCAGAAGGCAGATTTGTTTTTATTCCCCATTTTTCACTTCTGTGATCTCTCTTTGATGATACAGAAAACATGTCCATCTGGTAGTTTGAATTATTTGAAATTTGGAATTCCTGTGACTGATGTCTTTTAAAACAAACATGCTACAACTTATACATTCAAATGAGTTTTATTCTTTTCTAATATCATATTAAATGATTATACAGTAATTCTAAAACTGATTTATGATCTGGGTAATCTTGGATGACTTTCTTAATCTTTCTAAACTTTCCATTTCTCATGTGTAAGATGAAGATAATACCGACCTTGCAAGTTTGCTTAAAGGTTTAGAGAAGATGTATATAAGCACTGTAGGTACTCAAGAAATAGTGGCACAGCTAATGTTCACTGATATATATTACTGTTTAGGATTTTACATGAAATAGATCTTTTGATGACTTGGACTGTTTTTATGAAGATTACCATTTAAAAATATATATTAGCATTGCTCAAAGCATGTTCTAATTCATCTTCTGGAATGTTTACATTTGAGTACTTAGAAGAGCCAGTTTTCTGAACATGAAGCTGCTGCTTCCCCGCTATACGGAGGCTTTCTTGTGTGACCATCTTTTAGGCATCTCTGGACCACCATAGGCCCTGCCTCTAATCATGACACTGTACTGTTTTATGTGGAGGTGCATTAGATTCCTCCTAGTCCTATAACAAATCACCACAAACATAGAGGTTTAAAATAACACAAATTTATTGTCTTATAGTTCTGGAGGTTAGAAGGCATACACACATCTCACAGGGCTGAAATCAAAGGGTTGACAGGGCCATGTTCCCTCTGGAGTCTCTAGGGGAGAATATATGCCTGTGTCTTTTTCAGCTTTGAGAGGTTGCCCTGGCTTCTTGGCTCATGGCCCCATCTTTCCATCTTCAAAGCCTATGACATTAGGCCATACTCGTCTCATGCTATTATCTCTCTGGCTTTCCTTCTTCGGTCACCCTCTTCCATCTATAAGGACCCTCAAGATTATATCAGGCCTATTTAGATAATCCAGGAAAATTTCCTTATTTTAAGATCAGCTGATTACTGACCTTCATTAGATGTGAAACCTTAATTTTTCCCTTGCCATGTAACATAACACAGTCATGGGTTCTGGGGATTAAGATGCAGACATCTTTGGGGGAGCAACATTCTACTTACCACAGGAGAGTGCGTAAGAGGTAATAGAAGCTGCTAGTTAGGAGCTTAATAATCTTACTTTATGTTCTCTGTGGGAGAATGTGATAGCATTGACATATCCTTTACCAGCCTTGTTTTGTTATCAGTGCTGCTTTGCAAATGTGAGATTTCCTTTTGCCAGCAAAATAGTTTGTTTTATATAGCATTTGTGTGCAGCAACATCTTTAAGGTATGTTAGTGCTACAGTCCCTAGTATGTCTCAACAATGTACCCTTCAAGAGGTAGTATGGTAGAAAAAGGCATTCTTGGGGGGAAGTATGTGTGCTGAGTATCGACCATACCTTTGCTGCTTGCACCCTGATCCCCATCACGGTGGCTAGGAGAACAGGGTAGAAGGCAGATGAATCTAGGTTTGAGTCTCAAAGTTAGATATGTGACCTTGGGCAAGTATTTATAAACTGCAATTTGCTCATATACAAAATAAAAACATTAGTAAATGAAATAACACATGCAAAGTATTTAACATAGTAGCTGACTCATAGAGGACTCCATTAATGTGAGTGACTTGTTATTTTCATCTTTGTGAAGTTCAGTTCCCTTATCTGCAGAAAGGGTTGGCCCAGATTCACCCTGTTTTAACAGTCCATGGTTCTACATTTGGTTTTCTCTGTAGGAAAGGATTAAATAAGTTAACTTTATTTTATTTTTGGAGAGTGAGGTAGGTAGATTATAATTATGTATTAAATATCTCTGCCGTAAATGTCATACATCCATTTATGTTTATTTTTTTTAATGTGTGTGTGCGTGTGTTTTGAGAGAGAGAGAAAAAAAGAGAGAGAGAGGGAAGAAGGGGCAGAGAGAGAGAGAGGGAAACCCAGAATCTGAAGCAGGCTGCAGGCTCTGAGCTGTCAGCACGGAGCCCAACAGGAGGCTCGAACTCACAGACCATGAGATTGTGATTTGAGTTGGAAGTCAGCAGTCTAATCGACTAAGCCACCCAGGCACCCCTCCATTTAGTTTAGTTTTTTTTTTTTTTTTTGAGATGGATCACATAACGAATATGTTTTTAAGATATAATCTTTTTTAAGTTTCAAACTTAATGGCATATTTGGCCATAATATTCTTTTTGACCAAAAACTTCTCTACTATTTCTCTAGGTATGTCCCTTTTCTTCACATTAAATATTATTTATTTGCCTTTTCTCTTTGTTTTCTTTATTGTTTTTGCTAGTGGTTTGTCTAATTAGTCTTTTTGTTTGTTTTTAAGCCAGCTTTTACTTTTATTGACTCTCTTTGTTTTTTAAAAACATATCTCTAATTTCCGCTTTTATTTTTGCTATTTTATTTCTTATACTCTGCATTTTTTCTGGTAGTTCTTCTAATTTCTTGAGATGGATAGCTAGATACTTATTTTCACTCTTTTTCTAAAAAAATATGCAATTAAGAGTGTACGTTTTCTTTTGAGTATTGCTTTAGCTGTATATCACAAGTTTTGATATGTAGAATTTTCATTATTGTTTAATTATAAGTATTTTGAAACTACCATTGTGATAATTATAATCTATGTATCATGTAGATTTTGAAATTTCTGGATATGTGGGGTTATCTCCTTGTTTTTGACTCCTAATCTTACTGCATTTATTCAGAAATTGTGGTCTGAATGACAGATATTCTTTGATATTTGTTGAAATTTGTCTTGTTTTCTAATAGAGGGTCAAATTTTGTGTATCTTCTATAGGGGCGTGAGAAAAATGTGCATTCTTAATTGGTATATATGCAAAATTTGGTATGTCACATACTGATATTTTGTCCTTGATTTATCAATTAGTAGGAAAAGGTTATTAAAATCTCTCACAATGATTATGGCATTACAAATTTATTCTTGCATTTCAATTGACTTTTGCATACTATATCTTGAAACTCTTTTGTTAGGTATATATGAGTTTGCAAATTTTTTGTCTTCTTGGAAATGGTTAAATTATTAATGCTTTAATATATAATGACCTAATTTATTTCAAAATAACCTTTTGGGCCTAAATTGCATTTTATTCTCCTATTAAAACAGTGACTAGAGCTTCTGTTTGTTTATTTGTTCATTTTGGGGCCACATATCTTCTTTTTCCCTTTACTTTCAACCTTACTGTGCCTTTGTATTTTAGGTGTCCTTCTTTTAAATACGTGTAAATGAATTTCTTTGTTTACTCAGTGTTCGAGTTTGTAACTGATTTGTTTTTATCTTCATTTAAAATTTTGTTTTGTAATTGAGATATAACTGATATATAACATTATATTAGTTTCAGGTATATAAGGTGATTTGATATCTGTATATATTGCAAATTGATCATCATGATTAGTCTAGGTAACATCCATCACCACACAAAGTTAACACATTTTTCTTTCATGTAATGAGAACTTTTAAGATGTACTCTCTTAGCAACTTTCAATATGCAAAACAGATTGTTAACTATAGTTATCATACTGTATATTACATCCTTAGGACTTATTTATTTGATAATTGGAAGTTTGTACTATTGATCACCCTCACCCATTTTGCCCATCCACCTATCCCTGCCTCTGGAAATCACCAGTCGGTAAGTTTCATTTTGTTTTGTTTTAGATTCCACATATAGGTGAGATCACATTGTATTAGTCTTTCTCTGTCTGACTTATTTCACTTAGCATAATACCCCCTATGTTTATCCATGTTGTTGCAAATGGCAGGATTTCCTTCTTTTTTATGGCGGAGTAATATTCCACTACCTATGAAAATCTTCTTAAGTGGAGAATTTGGTTCTTTTATATGTGCTTTTATTAATGGAATTTGGGAATTTATTTCTTCTTTATTATTTTATACTTCTGCTTTCCTCTTTAATAGTTATATTAGACCTTATGTGTGCAAATTATGTACACAGAAAGGACTGTAGAAGCCAATGGAGTGGATTGACAAGATGAGGAACAAGTGTTGAGAAGCAAGGGCAGAGCTTAGAGGAAGGCTGAATAAACCTGGGAAAAAGATCCACAAAGAGAGATAAATTCTGACCAGAGAGACAGGAAGAAGTTATATAAAGGCAATGTCTTAGGGTCCAGTAGTTGAAAAAGTCTAGGTAGGAGTGCATTGTCAATGATACCAGACGCTACAGATTCTATGAAAGGTGATTCAATTTGGTGGTTAGAAGATTGTTGAAATGAATTGTTTCCATGGAGTAGTGGGAGCAAAAGTTTTGTGGGTGAAGAAAAGGCCTGATACAGAATATAATCTTAGAGTTGAAGATTTATAAGGATAAGGACAACTTCAGTATGGGAGAAAACTGCCTATCAAGATGTGGGAGCATTGATGCAGCAGAACAGAGGTAACTGATGAATCAAAGTCTTCAAGATAACAAAAATCTGCACTTTCTTCTGATGTGGATTTCTTTTCAAGAGTCCACTTAGAGACTGCACAGATTACATGCCTAATTACGAGTTGGAAGAAATGCAATATAAATGATGAGGGTGTCTCAATAGGGAGTGCTGATGAATCCATTAATTTGGGTATCATTGATCAAGCACTGTGAAGTTAATCCTGCAATGTGGGTTAGATCAGAGCATACATTAATAAACGCACTTGCGCTTGACCTATAAAATGAATTATCAACATGTCCCATAGGGCCGTGAAACCGGTGAGCTCTCTGAAGAATCATCACTATCACTAAGCCATTTTAAAGGCCTGGGTTTATATTTTCATTAGGAGAAATATCTCTGAATGTCTTTCCTAATGAAAACCAAGTGCCTAATTTTTGCTAAAACAGACTCAGGGCAATTATTAAAGATTTTACTCTTAGAGTGAAAATAAAGTAATTTTACTTTACCTGTACCTTTTGTTGCCTTTCCTTTGGGAAGTGACTGCAATTACCAATTTATTTAGCAAATATTTATTGAATGGTGCTAGCAGTGTGACACTCATCCTAAATGACATTAGCTTATCACACAAATTAGGAGGAGCTATTTACAGTTTATTTAGGAAAAGAATACTTAACTAGGCTGTGCTTCATCTAGGCATCTTGAATAAAGCACTGTTTCAGGATAAAGGGTAGTTATCACATTGCTGAGAGTTTTGACTGCTTAGGAAAATCTGTTCGTTTTCTCCTAGAACTCTGACAATAAGATATTGGGAAAAACAATGTTAAAGGATGACTGGATGCCTTTTGTGATGGCTTCCTTCAAAAAAGAGGATTTTTCTTTTGTAAGGAAAATCCTTGTGTAGGAGCTTTGGTTATGAAAAGTGAGTGATTCCCCCAACTCACCTTGATCTTGGGAAAAGTTCTTTATTTACGTTACATAATAAAATAACAAGAATTTGACAGTTGTCTCCTGGTAACGTAAGAATGAGTTGTATTAGAGCTTGAGCACTATTCAGAGAAGAAGAGAGATGAGTTAAAGGGTCTTACAGGAAGAAAACATGGCCAAAGGTCAGGACTGAAGGAAAAGGAGAGATGGTAAGAGGTTACCTGTGGCAGAATAGTTGAATATATTTATGATATAAGACATGCTACTTGAGGTTGGTTTTTGATCTGTGATGTAGTCTAAGTTTTTCCAGAATCCTTACTAAAAATCAATTTTACACAGCAGCCCTTAATTTATTGGTGTTTTTGGTAATGAAAGATGAGGATCATGCTTGTGACAAAGTAGGCAAGAAAAAGATTTCACCTGGAGGTCAGGGCAAGGAAGGCAAGTTTGATTTCAGAAGAAATAGAAATTGCATAGAGGAAGCCCTTTGGGACCCCATGGAAGTGTTGTGGAAGGGCTAGTCTTCTCTTGCAAAATGGAATGGTAGCAGGGTGATTTTATTTGTAAAAACATGGTTCCTGGTTCCTGAATATCAGAGAACTTGGGGATAGCTGACTTATACTAGAAGCACTGATAACAATGTCAGGGGCCATGAGAATTTATTCACTCCAACCACCCCAGGAAAAAAACCAGACCTTGAGATTTCTAGGATTTGAATTGGGAAAGAATAGATTTTTCAAAAAGGAAAATGAACACATTCTATTTCAACATAAATGCCATTCCAATATTAACATATTCCTAACTAGTTAGCACTTCTTTTTCAGGCCATATTCAGCTGTAAGGAAACTTAATAGGTCAAGTCATGTTCTATACAGTAAGAATAGTTTCATTCTTTTGAGAACTTTAGTGGCTTGTGGTCCAAATGAGGTCAGGCTCTATCTTAGCACCTGCTTTGCATTCTCAGTTGTTTTGGCAAAAGATTCTCATGCAAAATGTATACTCAGTCATTGGGGTTAACATTTTCTGAACGCATTAATAATGGCTTCCAATGGGAATTATTATTATTTTGATACTTTTCTTGGGCTAGTGTTTCTCATGATATAGTAAGCTATGCAACCATATAAGAGAAAATTAGGAAGTCATGATGTGTCAGACAAAACTTGGGAGGAGAAGACCAGAAGAGTAAGAGGGAAGAGGCTTTGGAGTCAAACTGGGTGGATTGAAACACTGGCTCTGTCTCTCACCTGCTGTGACTGTGGATAACTTACTCATTCTTCTTGCTCCTCAGTTTATCTGTATAATGAGAGAGGGTTAAACAAATTACCTGGCACATGGTAAGCACATAATAAATGCTAGCTTCCATAAAAAAATGATTCTTGACGCTATTCAAACTATCCATTTAATACCTATTATATACCTAGTATGTGCCAGGATCTGTTAGACTGTAGAGATATGAAGAGGAAACACTAACCCCTTTCTCTGAAGGCTTCACAGGCTTTAAGTTTTTGGAGACCCTAAGGCTAAGACTCATTCTTCTCTTCTGTGGGTTTATAACCACTAAGAAATAGGAGAGAATGAATTGGGATCCAAACTTTACCCCTGGAATCTCAGCATTTCCGTAGCATGGGGCTCTGGGTAGAGAGAGATGGGAGAATGGTGCATCCTAAGTCCACCTATCATTCCTTTGGAGACTGAGCAGCAGAGGGAACCCTTCCTTCCTTGCTGGCAGGAAGACCCTGCCAAGGTTGGCTAGCTTTATACAGGCAGGAAGTACATGAGGAAACATCTGTCCTGGTGAACAAGCAAGACAGAGTGAGCATAGAAAGGGCACCCTTCCCACTCTGATTCAAAAGAACCTTACCCAAATATGGGTGGGTCTTAGCCTAATCTCACCATCATAATTAAAAATTTCTTTTGTAGACTCATAAATGTGCATATGTGTGCAGTTTTAAATTTGATAGTATGGATTTTGTACTAAAGGAATCTTCATTCATGTATATTAATAGAGAGGTTGTAGAGCAGGACTGATGTTTGTTTCATTTATTTAGCACTTGTGACAAGATGGCTCTGGGCCTGGCTGGTGCGAGGGCATTGCTTTATTGATTAAATAATGTGATGAAAGGGAACAGTGCTTATGTGTTGAGAGATTATTGCCAGAGACGCTTGGCCAACAAAGTGCTGAAAGGAGAGTAGTGTGACACTTTCACTGTAAGTAATTAGCAGCCAGTTGGAACCAAAACACAGCATCCTGGGGAAAGTTCCAGTTAATGCAGCAAGTTTGTATTTTTGAAGGCATGCAGAATTACATTCTGTTTCCCAATTGAGCTCATTTTTTGACTCTGAATAATAAAAAATAAACATCTGAAACTACAGTGATATAAAACAATATATTTGAAATTGCACAAAAGAAACAGTCTACTTTTATAGAAAAGGGACACAGATCTATTCTCAGGAATCGTATATAAAACAGTAATAAATTTCAAACAATGCATTTATTACATTACTTTATTGTAGTTCTAAAAAAAAGCACTTACAATTCTCAGAAATGTTATAGGGTCTGTGTGGAGTGAATGTGTTTGTTCACGCATTTATGGTAGAAAATAGGACTGGACTACTCAAGAGTGTAACCTGACATTTGTCCTTTGGCCTATGGAATGATTTGAAGGATGGATACATTGCCAGGAATGATGGTGATCTCTGAGAACCCAAGGCATTAGGGGATTTAATTCAAGTTATGACACTGGGACTTACTCTGTGCCCTATGTACATAGTCTACCCTACTGGAAAGGAATGCATAGGGCATTTGTGCCACTTTTGACAAATTGACCTCTATCTCACCATTTGTATTCCACCAGCACTTCAGAGTATTGCTTCCAACTTTCTGTTCTTCATTTTTTCACTTTTTTCTCTCTTTGACTTCTCTGCTTGAATTCTTTATTTCCCTTTTCTCTCCCTTAGTAAATACTTAAAACAAGGACTCTGGAGGCTGTCTTCCTGGCTTCAAATCCTGGTTCTGTGACTTATTAGCTATGTGATCGTGGGAAAACCACTTGATCTTTCTGTGCCTCAGTTTCCTCATTTGTAAACTGGTGATAATAATAGTATCCAGCACATCAGGTTACTAGAAGGATAAAATATTTAAAATATTTAAAGTGCTTAAGTTTCTTGACACAGAATAAATGCTATTATGCTTTGTATGTATTTATACACTAATAAGTACACTGTTTGATTCCCACTGACTCAAAAAATATGCACTAGGCTCCCTAAGACCTGCAAAGTGATAAAAGGGATTCAAGGTGTTCTATTATTTGGCTACAAACTCTCTTTTAAGTTTTTTTTCACTGTATGCTCCGCATACTCCATATTCGGGTCATTCACCACAGCCTGAAATTGCCATATATTTTCCTACTTCCCCAAACTACTCACTTAGCCAGAAATGGCTCCATTTCTTCTTGTTTTCTGCCACTCAGAAGATGAACACCTATGTTTTTGTTACTTATCTAAAGAGATTGAATACTACAAGTACATTAAAAGTGCCTCTGTTGAATGTTCTCATTTAATGTGGTTGTGGGAAGCCAAATGATAGCTCCCCTCTCCCAAATGTCCACATCCTAATCCCTGGAACTAGTAAATGTTACCTTACATTGCAAAGATTTTGCAGATGAGATTAGGATCTTCAGATGGGGAGGTTATTTCGGTTAGTGCGTGGCCCCAAGTGCAGTTACAAGTGTCATTAAAAGGTATGATACTACCTTTCACACTTGTGTGAAAGGTAGATTTCACACAGAAGAGTGGAAGGCACTTTGACTGTGGAGGCAGAGATTAGGGTGATGTAGTCACAAATCAAGGACTACTAGCAGCCACCAGTAGTTGGAAGAGGCAAGGAACAGATTCTTTCTTAGAGTCTCCAAAGGGAGTGGTCCTGTCTAAACCTTGATTTTAGCTCTGTAAGACTTATTTTGGACTCTGGCCTCCAAGAGTGCAAAAGCATGAATTTATGTTGTTTTAGGCCACCAAGTTTGTGGTAATTTTTTACAGCAGCCAAAGGAAACTAAGACAATGGTATTGTGGTCTACTATTTTATTTACAACATTTTTCTTTATTTTTAAAGTCATATAGGGTAAAATTCACTGTTTTTGGTGTGCAGTTCTATGAGTTTTGACAAATGAATAGATTCATGTAATGACTACCACAAGCAATATATAGAATAGTTGAGGAAGAAGAACAAAGCTAGAGGGATCATACTTTCTGATATCAAACTATATGGCAAAGCTATAGTAATCAAAACCATTATGGTACTATCATAAAAATAGACACACAGAGGGGCGCCTGGGTGGCTTAGTCGGTTAAGCGTCTGACTTCAGCTCAGGTCATGATCTCACAGTTCTTGAGTTCGAACCCTGCATCGGGTTCTGTGCTGACAGCTCGGAGCCTGGAGACTGCTTCCGATTCTGTGTCTCCCTCTCTCTCTGCCCCTTCCTTCCTGTCTCTCTCTTTTTTTCTCTCTCCCTCTCAAAAATAAATAAACATTAAAAAAATTTTTTTTAAATAGACACACTAGATTAATGGAACTGAATAGAGAACCCAGAAATACACTAATTTCAACTAATTTCTGATAAAGAAGCCAAGGATATATAATCAAATGCAAAAGAATGAAACCGGACCCCTATCTTACACCATACACAAAAATCAACTCAAAATGGATTAAAGAATTGAGTGGAAAACCTGAGATAAAACTCCTAGAAGAAAATGTAGGTGGTAGGCTTTTTGATATCAGTCTTGGCAATGATATATATATATATTTGATCTGGTACCAAAAACAAAGGCAACAAAAGCAAAAATAAACAAGTGGGACTACATCAAACTAAAAAGCTTCTGTATAAAAAAGGAAACCACCAACCTATAAAAGGCAACCTGTATAAAAAAGACAACCTATAGAATGGGCAAAAATATTTGCAAATTATATATCTGATAAGGGGTTAATATAAAAAATATATAAAGAACTCACACAACACCACTTAAAAAAAAGAAAAACAAACAAAAAACCCCAAAACCAATCTGATTAAAAAATGTGCCAGGGAACTGAATAGACATTTTTTCCAAAGGAGACACAAATGGCCAACAAGTCCCTGAAAAGGTGCTCAGCATCATGAATCATCAGGAAAATGCACATCAAAACCACCATAAGATACTACCTCACACCTATTAGAATGTCAGTCATCAAAAAGATAAGAGGTAAGTGTTGGTGAGGATGTGGAGAAAAGGGGACCCTTGTGCATTTTGGTGGGAATGCAAATTGGTGCAGCTGTTATGGAAAACAATATGGCAATTCCACAAAAAATTAAAAATAGAACTACTGTATGATCTGCAATCCTTCTTCTGAGTATATATTCAAAGGAAATGAAAACGGAAATGAAAACAGGATCTCAAAGAGAAACCTGCACTCCCATGTTCATTACAGCATTATTCACAATTGCCAGAATTTGGAAACAATCTAAGTGTCTATCAATGGATGAATGGATAAAGAAGATGTGGTACATATATATAGCGGAATACTATTCGGCCATCAGGAAAAAGGAAATCCTGTCATTTGCAGCAGACTTGAATGGATCTTGAGGTCATTATGCTATGTGAAATGAGGCAGGGAAAGATAAATACTGCATGGCATCACTTACTTATGAAATTTAAATAAAAAGTCAAACTCATAGAAACAGAGTAGAAAGTGGTTGCCAGACACTGGGGGACTGGGAAAACAGGGAATGGTTACTAAAAGAGTATGAACCTTTAACTAGATAAATAATTTCTGAAGATCTAATGTAAAACATGGTAGGGGAAATGTCTTCACAATATATATGTATGTGAAATGACCATGATGTAGACTTCAATTATCTTACAATTTTGTCAGTTATACCTCAATAAAGCAGAAATTAAAAGAGAGAGAGAGAAAGGGAACGGTTCTGTCACCCACCCCCATGCCCCACATCCTTGTACTTCTCCTGTGTAGTCAAACTCTCCCCACACACTTAAACCCTGGCAACCATGGAACAGTTTATCATTATAATTTTGCATTTTCCAGAATGTCATATAAATGGGGTATTTCAATATGTAGCTTTTTGAGTCTAATTCTTTCACTTCATATATACGTTTGAAATATATCTCATGTTCTTGCATGTACCAGTAGTTCATTCCTTTGTATCACTGAATAGTATTTCATTTTATGGATATGCCATAATTAGTTTATTCGTTCTTTGAGGAACATCTGAGTTGTTTCCAGTTGCTAGTAATTAGGAGTAAATTTGCCATAAAGATGCATAAGCAGGTTTTTTTTAGAACGCAGTTTTTTATTTTACTTGGGTAAATATCTATCAGTGGAATTGATGGGTTGTATGGTAAACCTATGTTTAACTTTATAAGAAACTGCCAAACTGATTTCCAAGTGGCTACACTATTTTGTATTCGCACCAGCAATATGATAGAGTTCTACTTGCTCCACATCCTTTCTAGCACTTGGCATTGTCATTTAAAAATCTTTTTATACTTTATTTTAGCCATTCTAATACTTCTGTAGTCGTTTCTCATTGTGGTTTTTATTTGCATTTCCCAAATGATTAATTATGCTAAGCATATTTTTCATGTGCTTGTTTTCCACACATATGTCTTATTTGATGAGGTGTCTGTTTAAATATTTTATGCACTGTTTTAATTGGGTTGTTTTCTTAGTTTTGAGTTTTGAGAGTCCTTTATATATTCCGACACAAGACCTTTGTCAAATGGTAGCAGGATTCTCACACAGTGAGTTGTGACACTGAGGCTTTTCTTTCCAGGAAGCAACTTTATTCGTGCTGGCACTGGCTCAGTTGGGTTCGTACCTGAAGAACTGAGCCCTGAAAGCCATGTGGTGTCGTTTTTTATACATTTGCTACTTCTTTGTCTCCCATATATGGGAGACAATACACAAACATGCAGCCTGATCAGGTGGTTTCAAGTTACAGGGTTGTGAGGAATGTCACCTAGGCATATAGCCAGGTTGCCTTCCTTTATCTTGAGGTTTTTTTTTTCTTCCACATTCCTTAGGGGGGGGACCCTACCATGTTCCCACCCTTTGATGCTCAGACCCCTCTATTTTGGGTCAAAGAGCATCATTTTGGTTTAGAGGTTTATATTTCCATAACATTACATGAGTGGCTGTCTTTCTTTAAACCATGGCCTCAATGAGACTGGAGACAGACCGTACAACCAGGGGAGCTAGGCAGGGTAATATTAAGCACCCTCCCAAAATTAACAGGATAATTCCCATGAGGGTTTTGAAACCCCAGAGAGTTGAAAACCATCTTCCAAATACCTCCCCGGGGTTCCAGCCATTCCAGGTCTGGACAGGACAAGAGCAATCCTTCTCATTCAATCTGTGATCTCTTCTATCACTTTTCTCTCATCAGCTGTCTGTAGGCAGCAGTTGCTCAGGTTAAACTTTCCACAAACTCCTCCCTCAGAAACAAACAGGTAACCTAAGGCCAAGTGATTAAGTTAAGAGTTCTGGCAGTTTCATTGGTTATAATTTCTACAACTGCTTGTGGTCTGATTATGCAGTTTAGCATGTAAATGGGAGTGTGGTAGCCCCAGGACCCATCCTCTGCCCAGGTGGCAGGGCCATAATAGTGGATTACATGCTCGGGAGGCCACTCATCATCTTTCCAATTGCCAATTTGTAAGGCATGCCACTTCCTTTGACACGCCCTATATCCATACATTTGAACTCCCAGATGTTCCCCCCTGGCAAGTGGGAGCAGGAAGAAAGATGGACAAATAGTCCCCAGCACACATGCCCCTGACCAGCCTGAAGGAAGTACTATTTAGGCTTTTTTTCCACATATCCAGTATAGCCCACCTGGGGCCCGCCATTCGATGGCTGTGTCAATGTTGTCCCAAGTACCTGGTGATTGGAGAAGTTACACAAAGGGTGAGGATCCAGCTCCAGGTGACCCGGGGGCCCCCACCTTTAGGTTTCCTAGGTGGCTGAATTATAAAACCTTTGGCTCAGGCATGTTAAGTTTCCAACAGGGATGGTGAACTTTCCTCCCCATTGGGGAAGACAGTTCTTCCCAATAATTGAGGTTTCGAGGAGCCAAACCCCGGTAGTGGAACTGGGGTATTTTGTTCCATTATAAGGCTCATGGGGATCTAATTCCCTGGGCTCCCCTGGCCATTGCTCCCCCATGTTGGTTCCCTCACATACATAGCATGAAGAGATCTTTAGTGTCTGGGTTATAGTCTCTACCAGAGCTAGAAACAAGTTCCTTGCTGTGACTGAAATGGGAGGGTGGCTACTTCTTATTTCTTCATAGAAGGACTGGAAAACTTGATGGGACATGATTAGATGGGTGGGAGTGACTCTTGAAATATAACACAGTCCCTGGGTCTCTGCCCCGCCCAGAGATTCAGATGCCGATTTGGGTTCCCCACTGCCATTTGTAGTCTCCTGGGTTAATGATGGTAAAATTAACAGTGTTACAGGCTTTTGATTGACAATCTGATCTAGCAACCCCCTTCTACAGGAGTGCTGTTGTACCTTCTTTTTCCCAAGGAGCCCATGAAACAGCTCCAGCCGGGGCATAACAACTCAGGTGTATAGGCACATAAACCGTTTTCCTCACAGATGTGTTTGTCATTGAGTCGATATTCTCACTCCCAGTCTAAGCCTCTGCATGATATATCAAGAGTCTTCGGGCCCTCCATGATAAGTGCCCCCTTTTTTCGTATGACAGATGCCTCTGGGCACATATATCAAACAGCATTGACACCGGTCATTTGGGGTTGGTAATTTGTGTCCGGCTGATCAAGGCCCCACTTCTTGGTAGGACCGGACTTCTAACCAATCTTCACTGGGGGAGTATTGTGGGTCAAAGCAAGTGTATTGACTCCCCCATTGGCAGATAAAAAGGTGGTCTTATTGCGTATGCATGTCCCCCGGATCTTTCCCTGGTGTGAGAAGTGAGTATGGTATAGTAAGGTCCAAGTGACTCCCTGGCCTGACCTGGTTATGCGAATACCCCCTGACCTGGGTCACATGATGAGAAATCTAGGTCTACAAATGGGGTCCAGATTAAAAGCAACCAATACCAATACAACATCCTATCCACAAGAGGAAAGTGAGTGCTAATAGAAACCTCTCACCACATTTCCAGCTGGCCAGGGTAACCTCCACCAATCTTATAGTGAGAAGTAGGGCAAAAATTGCAATAACAGCGAGAGACAAGGGATGACAGTGCATCACAGTAAGGAGACAGATACAGGAAGCAAAGACAGTCTATTTATTTCACTGGACCGTCAATTCCTCAAGCTTCTGTCCTCCGTAGATTAGTCAGCTTCCAGAGTGACTAAAGCAGGGCTGCAGTCTCCTGGAGCCTCTGGAGTTGCAGATTGCTTTTTCCATATGGTCAGCTTACATGGTGTGGATGGATCAGGAATACACTCCCAGTTCTAGGATGCCGGCTTCACTCTGCTGTGGTGAATCCAGGAACCCACCTGGGCTACCTTTACTCTGTCTTACGGTTTCCCCATGCAGCTGTGGTATCTCCCCTTTGATGTCCCTGGTAATGCATGACTGCCACTCTTTTAGGGGCCCACACAGTCTCTAAGACTTCAAGGATTTCCTTACCATGTTTTATGTCCTTCCCTCCTGAGTTTATTAGACCCTTCTCTTTATGTAAGGCTCCATGTACATGGAGGGTGGTGAAGGTATATTTAGAACCTGTGTATATATTAACACGTATCCTTGCTGCTAGTTGGAGGGCTTGGGTTAGCTCAATGAGCTCTGCCTTTTGTGCCAAAGTCCCCTTTGGCAGGGGCCTGGCTTCAATGACAGAATTCAGGGTCACCACAGAATAACCAGCAAGGCGCTCTCCCTACTTTACAAAACTGCTACCATCAGTGAAATGTTCAGCATCAGGATCTTTGAGGGGCTGATCCCTCAAGTCTTGTTGGCTGGAGAACACTTCATCCATGACTTCGATGCAGTCATGGTCTGGCTGGCCCGGCCCGACAGGAAGTAGGGTTGCAGAGTTTAGGGTCCACACTATTTCTAGGCGAATGTGTGGGTTCTCACATAGCATTCCCTGATATCTGACCATCCTGGCATTGGTTAGCCATTGCATTCCATTAATGTCAATACTCAGTGTGGCACTCAGACTGTCAATTCTTGTCCCATAGTTAACTTGTCAGCCTCAGACACCAAGAGGGCCATGGCTGCCAGTGCCTGTAGGCAGGGGGGCCAGCTTGGGCCACGGAGTCAAGCTGCTTGGAGAGATATGCCACCGGGCGATGCCATGACCCCAACATCTGAGTTAGGACCCCCACTATAATACCAATGTGTTTGTGGGCATACAGAAATAAAGGCTTGGTCATGTCTGGAAGACCTAAACCAGGCACATTGGTAAGGGCTTGCTTTATTTCCCCAAAGGCCTTTTGCTGTACTGATTCCCACATCAGGGGTTCCCTCTCTCCCCCCACTTTGTAGCCTCAGAGAGCGGTTTTGTCAGGACTGAAAAATTAGGTATCCAGATTCTACAGAAACCTGCAGCCCTGAGAAACTCCCGAGCCTGGTGTCGGGTTGTTGGGGCCGGGATCGAGCAAATGGCCTGCTTCCTCTCTGGGCCAAGTTGGCGCTGCCCCTGGGACAGATGGGAGCCAAGATATTTAGCCTTTTCCTGACAGACTTGGGCCTTTTTCCTCGAGACCTCATAACGGGTTTCCCATAGGAGGGTGAGGAGCTGCTGAGTCCCTTCCACGCAGCCCTCCTGGGACCTTCCGGCTGCAGTAAGTCATCCACATACTGAAGCAGGACGCAGACATGTTGATCCTCTGGGAAGGCTTTTAAGTCAGGGGCTAATACAGTGCCGAAAATGGCTGGGGAGTTTTTGAAGCCCTGAGGCAACCTGGTCCAAGTCAACTGGCTCTTGTCACCGTTTTCAGGATCCTCCCTTTGGAAGGCAAAGATCATTTGGCTCTGGGGGGGCCAGGCGGATGCAGAAGAAGGCATCTTTAAGGTCCAAACAGGTGAAGAAGGTGGCTTCAGCAGGAATCAGCCCAAAAAGTGTATAGGGGTTTGGGATCACTGGGTGTATGGTGATGGTGGCCTGGTTTATTGCCCGCAGGTCCTGAACAAGCCCATCGTCATCTGTGCCCGGTTTTTGGACAGGCAAGAGGGGGTGTGTTCCAAGGTGACTGGCACAGCCAGAGGATCCCATACTTAAAAGTCTCTCCAGGTGCTTTTGGATCCCAATCTGTGCCTTGCGAGGGATGAAGTATTGTCTCTGGCAGGTGGACTCTGCCCTGGGCTTCAGTTCCACAACCACAGGGGGTATGTTTCGGGCTAGTCCTGGTAGGATGTCTTTGGCCCACACCCCTGGGATCTTAAAGGGAAGCTCAGGCACAGGTTGTGGTTCTTCCTTGAGACTGTAGAGACGCCACTCTTCTCCTTGAGGAATCGTGAGAGTCATAATCTTTGTTTCTGGTTTCCATAGGGTCAGAGAAGCTTGTCCCCAAGAGTTGAAAGTTACCTGGGCCTGCAGCTTTCCAAATAGGTCACGGCCCGTTAAAGCCACGGAGCAGTCAGGAGGTACAGGAACTCATGAATGACTTCATGGCCACCTAAGTTGTATCGCCGAGGCAGCAGGAAGGGATGCGTGTCTGACTGCCTGTGGCCCCCATGATGGTGGCTTGTCTCTGTGAGAGGGGCCCACAGGTCAGGTCACTACCAAGTGTTCTGCTCCAGTATCCACCATAAAGTCAATGGGTTGGCCCCCACATTCATTCAGACCATGGGTTCCTGGGGGCCTAACAAAATAGAGTCTGGTCTGTTCTAGTCCTCCTCATAGTCTTCCGTGGTGGCTAGCCCCACAAAATCGCCTTTGGGGACCCCATGAGGCTGTGGAGCCGTTTGGTTACAGCCCTGGACCACATGGCCTCTTTCTGTTTGGGGCCTTGCTGAGAATTGTCTGGTTGCTGGGGGCACTCACTTTTCCAGTGGCCCTCCAGTAAGCACCCTGATTCCTTCCTAATTTTGCTCTGGGGCAAGACCCTCCTCCCCGTCGTTCCCTTCTGGCCTCGACCCTTTCCCTGTGGGGCACCTTTCTGGGAACATTCAGACTGCTCCACCAAGGCAGCAGCTAATAAGTCTGCCTTTTTTGCACCTTTTGGCATTCTTCCCTCCATGCGGCCTCCTCACGGTTAATAAATACCTGGGTTGCTACTTCTAGCAACTGACTGCCATTCATGCCGGTGAAACCCTCTAGTTTTTGCAGCTTGCACCAAATGTCCCTCTGGGCTTTACCTACGAAAGTGGCATTAACCATCCGCTGGTTAGTGGGTGCTTCTGGATCAAATGGGGTGTAGAGAGGAAATGCCTCATGCAATCTTTCATAAAACTGGCTCGGGCTTTCCTCAGGTCCCTGGAGCACTTCTGATGTTTTAATCATATTTATGGCCTTTCCCTCCTCCCCCCTCCATCCCTGTTCCTCATGCCATTTAGAAGGGCTTCTTGATACTGTTTGGTCCTTGCAAACCCTCCATCTATACTTGAGTCATTTGGGTCCTATTTGGGGTCCTCCCCAGGAAAGTGAGCCTGAGTGTAGGCTTGGGGGGGTCTAGTGTCCCAGCCAGGGCACTCTCCTCTAACCATTTTAGGGCTGCCTGGGTAATTTGGCGTCGCTCCTCCATATCGAAGAGGGTCAGAAGAAGGTGGCGGCAGTCTGTCCAGGTAGGTTTGTGGGTTTGAATTATGGACTGCATTAGGTCAGCCTGGGGTTTCTCTGTATAAGAGGGGGTATGGTGCTTCCAATTTAGGAGATCTGTAGTGATAGAGGGTTGGTACACAAAACACACTGGCCTCCTTGGATCTGGCCTTTCTGATCATAATAGATGGGTCCCCTGGTTTCCCTCAGTCGCAAGTGTAGGGCTCCCGGGTGTTGCTGCAGAGAACGGCTGCCTCTGCTGGCCTGATTCTCTAGTTGCCTTCTAGGAGGCTTATGTGGATTTGAGACTAGCAGTCCGGTGAGTCAGTCACATTCAGGGAGGCCAGTGGTGCTAGAGGTGGTGAGGTCTCGGCACTAAGAGCAGGCTCTCGATGGGGTTTCAGCAGCTAGGGCTGCTGGGGGGATGGGGGCACAGATGACAGTGAGGGCTACACTGCGCATATGGTGGTGGGGTTTCTTCAGGTTCTCCCGACAGTATGGGCTTTTAAATTTCTGGCCGATGTTTGGAGGAAGCTGTGACGTGAGCCATCATAACTTTACAGCTCTCTTTAATATAGACTTTTAGCCAAGGCATCCGGGATAGGACCAGGTCTTGCCAACAGTAAATATAAGGAAATTGGTCAGGGTGGCCCGGGTCCCCCACAATGACCCTGAACATTCCGCCAACTACTTCCTTATCAAGAGAGCCCTCGGAGGGCCAGCCCACACCAAATGACAGCCAATCAATTTCACAGACTGTCTGGAGCTTTCCAGGAGTTAATTTCACCCCATATATCCCTTTTTGAAATTCTTCAACATATACTCTACGGGAGTGGATTTACTCTTCTTTCCACCCATTTTCTCCCCCTAACAGACAACTTTAAGGCACTCGCGGGGAAAACGAGGAAGGAGGGGGACTAATTTGGAGAGGACGCACACTCGCTTTGTCCGCTTCCGGCCGCTCCCCTCCCGGAGATATTTCAGGCGCCTCTTAGCCCTGGCGGGTTCAGTTTCAACCCCTGACCCGGATGAGACTCCCGAGGAAGTCTGACACTGCCTTAAGCTGTATGAGGTTGCCCCCGAACCCGAGGATCAGGACTCAACACTCTAGTCAGGTCAGAACCTTTCCGTTGTCTGTCTCATTCACACGCATATACACGACTCCCACCCACCGCCCTATATTCAGAACATTAGGGTTGCGGCTTTATTCCTCATCCTTTGTGGAACTACTAGGGCAGCTCTGGGAGGTGGTCAGACTCTCGTTCTGACTCTTAGGGGCAGGTGTCCCGAAAGAGTCCCGGGTTCTTACCAGTCTGACCGTGGCGCTCTCTAAGCTGGTTCCTGGGCCTCACAGGTTCCCTTGCGCTCACACGGGGTCCCGGCCCCGGTGCGCCGGGATAGGCTAATCTCCTACGGGACAAGCAGTCCGCTGGCGCCAGGTGAGGTTGCTTCTCCTGGCGCCCTGAGGTTCCTACCGCTGCCGCAAAGGAGGTGGAAACGCACCATCTTCGAATCCCGAGGCGAGCCCCCAGGTAATGTAGCAGGATTCTCGCCCAGAGAGTCGTGACGCCCGGGCTTTCCGGGAAGTAACTTTATTCGTGCCAGCACTGGCTCAGTTGGGTTCCTACCCAAAGAACTGAGCCCCGAGCACCACGTGGCTTAGTTTTTTATACATTTTCTACTTCTTAGTCTCCCATATATGGTAACACACAAACAGGCCGTCTGATTAGGTAGGTGGTCTCATGTTACAGGGTTGTGAGGAATGTCACGTAGGCATATAGCCAGGTTGCCTTCCTTTATCCTGAGGTTGTTTTTTTTTTCCTAACACATTCCTTAGGGAGGGGACCCTACCACAAAATATGTGATTTTTTTTTTAAGTTTTATTTATTTACTTGAGAATGACAGAGATAGCACAAGCAGGAAAGGGGCAGAGAGAGGGAGAGAGAATCCCAAGCAGCTCCACGTTGCGGGTACAGAGCTGGATGTGGGGCTTGAACTCATGAAACCGTGAGATCATGACCCGAGCCGAAACCAAGAGTCGGACGCTTCACTGACTGAACCACCCAGGTGCCCCTCAAATATGTGACTTATACATATTTTCTCCGAGTTGTTTTCCCATTCACTTAATGGTGTCTTTTGTAGAAGAAGTTGTAATTTTGATGAAGTCCAGCTTATAATTTTTTATCTTTTCAGATCATGGTTTTGGTGTCAAGGACTCATTGTCTCATTAAAAGTTACAAAGATTTTCTTCCATGTTTTTTTTAAAGCTTTTGTAGTTAATATTTCACATTTAAATTTATGATCTATTTTGAGTTGGTTTTTGTATTAAGTGTGAGGTATATATTAAGGCCTTTTTTTTTTTTATGTGGATGCCTGTTTGTTCCGATTGTTGAAAAGACTATCCTATCTCCATTGAATAGTCTTTGTCAAAAATAAATTGGCCCTATTTATGTGGGTCTATATCTGGATTCTCCTGTTCTGTAAATCAAGTGTCTATCCTTTTGCCAATACTAAACTGTTTTAATTTATGTAGGTTTATAGTAAGTAATGAAATAAAATTTTATTTGATTATTCTTCCACCTTTGTTCTTCTTTTTCCAAATTGTCTTGACTATTCTAGCTCCTGTGTCTTCCTACATATATTGTAATATTAGCTTGTTGGTTTCTACAAAGAAGCCTGGTAGCGTTTTGACTTGGATTTCATTGAATTTATAGATCAATTTGGGAAGAGTTGACATTTTAACAGTATGAAGTCTTCTCCAACTTGTTTTTTTTTTTTTAACCTTCATAATTAAGTCAGTATTTAAATTTGTTTTTGTAGTCACTAGTTTAGCTATTTCTGTGTTTTTCAAACTGTTTTGTCCATCATTACCTCCTACAAACTGTGCTGTGCTTCTCTGTTTAATTGCTTCTGAAGTATATTCTTCATTGTGACTGTCTGTAAGTAAAATGGGTGATTCTGGGAGTGGCTAATTTTTTCAATATTTGTGTGCCATATCTTTATTTCATTCTCATTCTTATGTAATAAATTATCTAGGTATAGAATTATATTCCTCTATGTATTGAAATATCACTTCAAAATCTTTTATCCTTTAATACTGTTTTTAAAAATATTAGTCTGATTAGTCTGCAAATTTTTTCTTTTCCTTTTCTTTTTTTTTCTGTTTGCTTTGTTTTAGTGTTCTGCATTGTCATCATGATGTGTTTACACATAATTTTAAGAGATTTTCTCCTGCTCAGGACTCATGGTTGTGGAATTTATGGATTCATGTCTTTAATCAATTCTGGGAAACTCTTAGCCATTATTTCTTCAGGAGTGCCTCACTTTCTTCCTCCAAATGACTCTAGAAGAGTGCTGTGTCCGCGTGTGCCTGTGTGTGTTCACGCATGAACTTGCAGTCTTCTCATATTTTCCATCTCTATACAGGATTGTCTGAGCAATTTCTTTAGATCTGTTCTTCAATTTACTAATTCTTTTGTCATTTTGTCAGTTTTTATCACATCTATTGCTTTTTATTTTATTATAGTTTTCATTCTAGAAATATTATTTGGTTGTTTTTAAAATCTGTTGTTCATTTTTCTTGATGTTTTGTTCCTAGGGATTTTTATTCTTTCTTTTTTGTCTTTATTCATTTTTTGTTGATTTTTGAGATATTTTTAGATAGCTGTATTGTATAAATTTTCTCTAGATTCTTTTCCTGGTGCATATTCCATCTGTTGACTTTTAGTCAGGTGGCTTTTCTGCAGGTGAATTCTGCAGTTGTTTGGGAGGTAATAATTGGGAGAGCTTTACAGTTGTTGGGGTAGCAAATCTCTGGGATCAATTGTTATGTAATTTTCTGATCTTTGGACAAAAAAATGTGTACAATGTAAAGGCCTGTGCTTTTGATTTCTCGTGAGAGGGTTTTTTTTTTCTTTCCTCACATACACTATGCCAGAGGATAGAGGGGTTTTTTTTTCTTTCTTTCTTTTCTATTATCTTTTACCTCCTTCCATCTGTCATTCCTTTCTATGGCCCCACAGCATTGTGTCAGCTCCCCATGGTGAATGCTATTTGTTTATGGAACTGGGCAACTTCCTTTATTTTCTTACAAGTTGAAGTATTTATTTCAAACATTCTGTTGTTGTTAAATGCTTGGCAAAAATTACTGTTAGCAGTGTCTGCCACCTTGCCCTAAGAAATCTATAGTTTATTCGTTGCGTGTGTATCCTACCCCACCAGTCCTTCAACATAAGTACCACTTATTATGGATTTTTTTCTTCCATAATACCTAGTATAGCATTTATGTGTAGTAGATGCCAAAAATTGCTTGTTGAAGGGATGAATATAAAAAGTGAAGTGTGTGTTCCAGGATTCTCTGGTAGAATGGAGACAAAGTTATTTCTAGAAATGTGGTAAGAATAGAAGAATAAATATATCACTGTGGCCAGATCAAGTGTGTCTGTCTCCCCAGATTCATCCTCTCTGCACTTTTCTGCCATGTTCTGTGGCCTGGGGAGACTAACCTCTATGAATGAATCGTCTAGGCTCTCTGGCTCTCTAGCTTCCACTGGGGATGGGTTAATGAGAAGCACCAGTAAGAAAAGAATACGTCAAAGTAGGGTTTCTCAAACTTTAATGTGCCTGCAAATTACCTGTGAATCTTCCTGAAATGAAAATTCTGAATCATTAGGTCTGAGATGTAGTCCGTGGTACTGCATTTCTTTTTAAACTCCTGGGTGATTTCTGTTGATGTTCTGGAGACCACTCTGTAAGTGGCAGGGGTTAGGGCATTTTTCCTTATTCTCTCCCTTCCTTGGGTGTCTACATTCCAGCACTGGCTGTAGCATCCCTCTTTGACAGTGGTTCTCTACCTTAGCTATACATTAGAAATATTATATGAGGTTTTTGAAAACCTGATTTCCTGGCTACATCCCAGATATTTTACATCAGAATCTCTGGGGGTGGGACCCAGGTGTCAGTAATTCTTCAGCTCCAGTGTACAGCCAAGGTTGAGAACAATGGATAGATCTTTGACTAGAGGTTCTGTTGGTTGGCCTTCTTTCCATGGCTACAACTCTCCAAAGGCAATGATAACCCTGTTTCCCTCACTCCTTGCCCCTTCAGATCTGTGAGTAGCAGTTGTAACTGGTTGTTTCTAGTTACAGAGTGTCTAAACCTCCTATTTTGGTTCCCTTAACCTTGTTCACATCTCTATAAATAGTCCCTTTAATGAATTATAGTCCCCTTATCCGTGTTTTGCTTTCTGTGGTTTCAATTACCCGTGGTCAACCACAGTCCGGAAGCAAATGATGATCCTCCTTCTGACATATTGTCAGAAGGTCAATAGTAGCCTAACACTAGGTTATAATGCCTATGTCATTCACTTTACTTCATCTCATCAGGTAGGCATTTTATTGTCTCACATCATTACAAGAAGAAAAAGGGTGAGTACAGTACAATAAGATTTTGAGAGAGAAAGGCAACATTCACATACTTTTATTATAGATGTTATAATTGTTCTATTTTATTATTATTGTTGCTAATCTCTTATTGTACCTAATATATAAATTAAACTTTATCATAGGTATGTACAGGAAAAAACATAGTATATAATGGGTTTGGTATTATCCGTGGTTTTAGGCATCCATCGGAGGTCTTGGAACATATCCCTTAAGCATAATGGGGCAGACAACTGTTGTATCATTAAACTCCCAGATCTTCCCTGCCACAACTCTAGCTGATATTTAAAGATAAGAAATTTGGTTTTTGATTTTGTAGGTAATTGGGAAACCAGTGTAATCTTAGGAATAGTGTCAAGTTCAGAATTGTGCACTAGGTATTGCTTTCAAATGAAACTTTTCATTTCACATACTTTAAATTTAGAAGTATGGACTTTTATTATAAGATACCAAGCTCAGATTATTTTTTAACTGTTCTGCTAAAAGTATGACTTAAGCTAACACTGATTTTTTTGAAATTAGAGAAAAAGAGTAATATAATAGTAATTTAGTTTCTAATTACTATTGTTCTTTAGCTGTGATGTAGCCATAACTTAGTCTGTAGATCGGATTGATTTCTTCCTCATAAGGATTTTCTTGAACTTGTGCCTTTAGTACTGACTCAAGTCGCCATGCTATTGCCCTCTTGGTTTTCCTCAGAAGGTACTGGCACTTCCATTGCTTTGTAACTCATGGTGTCGTCACTTGAAATAGTGAGTTTGAATTTATTTTTTCTTCTTGAGTACTACCCATTTCCTTAGAGTTCACATTTCAAGAACTCCCTGGATATTCTGACTAAATTGCCATTTTAAGAGGCTCTCCATTTCAATTTCTCAACTCTCTACCAATAATCCTGCCTTTAATCCTAGCAAAGGACTTTCCCTACAAAGACCCATAAGCCATCATCATTCCCCAGGAGAAAATTATTCTCTAATCTTCCCCTCAATATCTTCTTGTAAACATTGAGCCTCTGACACTCTACCCAGAGTGTTGTTAGCCTTTTGTCTCTTCTTCCATATAAATGGGTTTTTGCAATCAGAGTTGAGTATAATCTTGAACTGAACTCAAGTGAACAAATGATTTCCTCCCTGCTGTTGTATTACAACTGTGTAGTGGAAAAAAAAGAGGGGGGGGCACTTATAATTTCTTTTCACTACTGAAAACAGGGTGAGGGGTTGCTGCTACTAATCCTACTTCAGGGGTACTGCCCTGTTTTTAAGATAGGTGTAAAAAAATATCAACTTGAGAAAGTGGTTTTTGAATGAAGCAGTGTTATATAGCTCTAGCTATAGATTTAGATGCTTTAGTGCAGCCCATTTGGGAATATTCTCTTTCTCACTGCAATTTCTTCCTTCTGTTTCATAAGACTGGGGAGAAGATGGAAGGTCGTTTAGAAGTTTGGCTATAACATGATGACAAATAATCATGTTGGCAGGTGACTTCTCTGTTGTGTGATAGAATATATCGGTTTGAAAAAAATGTAGGAAATATTTCACTGGAGCCTTCAGAAAGAGAGATATGTATAAGACACATTTGTCCAGGCCTTTTTGGAACCAGTTATTCCTAAAGGACCTGCTTGCTGCTATGTAGATGCAATCTAAAAGATTGAAAAATTAAAACCATCAGTGTGCACTGTGAAAGAAAATGAGCTTCTTAGGCTTTAGTGGACTTTTAAATATGTGAATTTTTTTGTAGGCTAATTCAAATGTTAATAAAAAAGATAAGAGAATTGATCTGAATGTCTTTATTCTTATACTCATAAACCAAATTCTGCACATTAGTTCAGAAATATTGAGCCTTTAACCAATTATAAACACCTCTTTTCTAATTATTTAGGTTGAAATACTTCTAAGGATTGCATCTAGGCATGCAGTTATTTAAATGAATGTTTTTGTAAGGTTTTTTTTTTCTATAATGTCTTCAATTTTTTTCTTTTTTAAAACTTAGAAATGTTTCAGGTGTTTTGGGATGTTCTTGCAGCTATTCATGGGAAATAGATGAAATGATTAGTAACAAGCTAATGGATAACCTGGTTCTGTAGTATGTCCTTCATATTCTGTGTGTAGGTACAGATTTCTAAGAGAATAGTGAAAATAATACTCACATGAACCATCTGTGCTAAAGGAAAGTCTCAGAGGCAACACAGATCCCAAACAACCATTCATACAAATCCATTGGTTTTGGTATGTTTGTTTTCTTAATTATGTTTTGCTGAAGACCAATATTAAAAGCAGTTCGCCAAGGAAAAGACCAAGGAGCTGTTTTAGAATAAGAAGAATAGGAGAAATAACAACTGAATGCAATACATAATCCATGATATTTGGGGCCATGAAAACATTATCATGATACTTGGTAAACTCTGAATAAAATCTATAGATTGGATAATACTACTGTATTAATGTTAATTTTCTGATTCTGATATTTGTATGTAGCTTGGTAAGAGTATGTTCTTCTTCATTAGGAGTCCACATAGTGTTTAGGTCTAAAGTGTTTAGGTCTAAAGTGTTAGGTCTAAAGTGTTAGGTCACATCTGTAACTTATTCTCAAATGATTGAGAAACATGTCTGTTTGCATATACACATCGCATACATGTATATGTTAGGCATATACATATGTGTGTATGCCTGCACATGTGTTTACATGCATACAAAACAGATAAAGCAAATACGGTAAAATACTAACACTTGGGTAATGTGGATGAAGTCTATACGGGACTTATTTTTTAATTAATTAGTTAATTTTTTAGATGGAAATTATTTGAGTCATTCTTGCAACTCTTTTCTGTGAGTCTGAAGTTATGTCAAAATTAAAAATGAAAAGAGACAAATAAAAGCCACTCTGAATGTGCTTGACAAGGGAAGAGGTTACTCAGACACAATAGATAGCAAGAAAAACCCAATCATTCATAGGAGACTACAGGTCCTATTAAAACTTAGTGAACACTATAAGTCTATATATTTTCTCATATAGATGTTCTTCAAAACCGCAGCTAAATTTTCATTCAGGAAATTATGTTCAATGAATTAGAATAAATCCAACCAGAAAGTAGAAAGTAGTCATTTCTGTAACATTTTACCTTGTAGTTGTTGGCAAATGCCAAGCTGCCATGAGTGGATTAAATATAATGGTATATGTTTATTTTCATGAGCACTGATACTTTTCAGATGTTTATTAGTCTACCTACTGTTCTTTTTTCTGGTAAATGAAAATACTGGGTCCTGTTAATTTCAGAGTAAACAGGAAATGCAGAGTGGATTCTTTATAGGTATGTTTCTTTGTTGTTAGATTTGCTAATTCTCATGAAAATTAAATGCATTAAATGAGGAGGAATAGTTCTACTTTATAGTCTATTCACCAAATCTTCAAAACATTTTCCACCTTTGTGTCAGACATTCTTACTCAGTATGTATTTCCCCACAGGACCCCATCTTCCTTGTCCCTAGACCCATGTGCCTCAAGGCAGGTGATATACTTCCAAGGCGAGGAGCTCTCCTAATCCAATCACAGTGATCCCATTTCTCTTGCCAGTGACTGGTTTAGGCATCAACATATAGTTCAGTTTTAGCCAAAGAAAAATGCTGATTAGGATTTAAGGAGCCCTGAATTTACTCCTGAGGAAGAGACATTTTGCTTCCTCACTTTGGAACTATGTAACTTTCTGAGGGCAAAGCTGGGGGAAGGATGAGAAGGTGGAAAGATGGAAAGACTCTGGGTGCTGGGTGACACCTGTGAGCTGCTGAATCAGTCAGCCCTGGCACTAGAATTGCCTTATGGCTTACAATCTGTGTTACTTGCAGGCAAATGTATGCTAACATATTATTATATATTCTGGAAATTTCTTACAAAATGTTTTTTTTTATACCATAATTTATTATTAAAAAACCAGTTCATTCATCAAACCAACCGGATGATATAGAGACAGAGAGAGAGAGCAAGCAGGGGAGAGGGGCAGCAGGAGAGAGAGAATCTTAAGCAGGTTCCATGCCCAGCACAGAGCCCAACACGGGACTTGATCCATAAACTATGAGATCATGACCTGAGCCAAAATCAGGAGTTGGACGCTTAACCCACAGAGCCACCCAGGCACTCCTAGATTGTTTTTATTCCAAGTAACAGACCCTTTGAGAAGCAAATGAAGACTACCAACGAATTCAATTTTGTAGGAGATTTAGGGAATAAATAACTCTCAGTTCTTAGATGAAAAATTTGAAAATTTTAATCTTATAGACAGAACTTTCTCTGCATGACCTACAAGTACACTTTTGGTCACCATCCTGATACCAAGTCCAACATAATAAAATGTAAAATTTTGAAGTGCAGCATGGTGCGGTGCTCCATTTATCACATTGTGGTTGGACTACCATATTTGGTTGTAATTTAGTGGAACTGCAACCAGAAGCTTAAATAATTGAACTATAATAGAATAGAATGAGTAAAATCAGAGTAAACTGCATGTATAAAGGTAAGTTTCATGAAACTGTTTCAGTAGCGGATTTGTGTATTGGGTTATATCATAGAATGTATTTGTCACTGTGTTTTGGTCATTGGTATGGCAGAAAAACGTATGCTCTGTAGCAAGACAGATTTGGCTTCAAATGTGTAACTTAACTGGCTTCTTATCTGGAAAAAAGCATGGAACCGTGCCTACAACATAGTAAGCACTCACAAAGCAGTGGCCCTTATTTCCTGCCTCTTTCCACAGGCTCCCTCCTCCCCTTTGCCATGTGGACTTGAACTTATGAAACCATAGAGTAAAGCAGCACTGGCATTAGCAAACAAGGTCTTTTCCAACAAACAGATGCAACCGTTTTATGTGTTATATATTTATCCAAGCTTGAAACACCAGGAGCGCATTGAGTGGCGGGAGTCCTAAAGCAAGGGATATCAATTATATTTAAACTACGACAAATTGAATCTCCTGAGTTCACAGCTAAGAAATCATTCTGGCCTAGTCTTAAAATAACAGATATTTGGTTAAAACTATTGATTGTTTTCAGTTTGGGTTACCTCAGCAGAATGACACACTATCCATTAAAAATGGTGGTGTGACAGGGTGCTTGCGTGGCTCAGTCGGTTAAGCGGCCGACTTCGGCTCAGGTCATGATCTCGCGGTTCGTGGGTTCGAGCCCCGCGTCGGGCTCTGTGCTGACAGCTCGGAGCCTGGAGCCTGCTTTGGATTCTGTGTGTGTCTCTTTCTCTGTTTCTCCCCCACTCACATTCTGTCTCTCTCTCTCTAAAAAATAAATAAAAATTAAAAAATTAAAAAAAAAATGGTGGTGTGAGGACAGTGGGCTACTCTGGCATGCTGAGCATCTGAGCTGACTGACTGGTGCTCAGATGTCACCAGACCAGGTGTGCCAAGGCCACAGGCCCCTGTCAGAGGTGAAGGAGGGGGAATAAGAAGATAAATGCATTATCTCACGATAACCATCGTTGTTCCACAGAACCCACATTACCACAGGAACAGATCCTTTATGTTTTTTTTTTTTTTCTTCTTCCTCCAAGTCCCATGTTTTTATTTGGTATTATTCACCTTAACTCCTTATTTACTGTGTGGAATGTTCCTGTGAATCTCAGGGAGAAGAAAAAAGAAACATACTTGGTTTTGCTGACAGAATTGTAACAAAAAAAATAGACTGATTCTCCTCTTGCCCTCCCTCCTGGTTTCCTTCCTTTCTCTTCCTCTTCCTCCCTCTCCTCTTTCCTTTTCTTCTTCTTTAATACAACATCTATCTTTGTGCCTGAACTTTGTGAAACTGCTGAGTTAGTCAAGGCAGTAAATCAAACCGGTCCCTTTTACCTCTAGAATATACGAAAGCATCCTTCTGCCATTGAGCTGGCACCCATGGTGGGATCAAGTGCTACTGTTAACAGGAAGGCAGGAAAGTACATTATCACTTCAGGGCTGTCATTACCAGAGGGTTTCACTGTGAACTATGGCATTCAGAGAGAGAAAGCAGGCAAGAGAGAAAAGGAGAGGCTGGATGAGCAGAGAGGGAGGGAAATAAAAAAGCAAGATTTCGTCTGTTTATGAGGCTGACCGGAATGGTGGTGATATTGATAGTAGAAGAATTCAACTCGAATGCAAAATGTGATCCTACTTTCGTTTAAAAGGTGATTATGATAGCCACCTTCCTCTTTAATCCCATAGGTACACATATGGAAAAACACAGGCTCAGCCACACCCATGGCTTCTGCTGATCAGTTCATGTGCATCTTAAATCTGTCAAGACAAGATCTTCTCTTTAGTTATAAACCTCAACATATATATTTTTAGTACCAGAGAAATCCCAAAGAGATCAGCTCATTTTATTTTTTTTTCTTGCTGCTTGTAGAAGAAACACATTTTAAGATTTTTTTCCTGTGTTATAAATTTTAAAATTTAAAGAAATCACTTATCTAATGTCTCAAATTATAACAATAAAATGGCTAAAGGTATGAGAGTGCTTTAGATTTTTTAACTTCGTTCATAATACAGTTGCCAAGTGCTGTCTCTAAGTAATGTTATCACCATCTTATAACAGGGGGATTTTGCTGAAGGCAAAGGAGAAAAGTTCAGAATCTGGGGTTTTGCTTCCTTCATTCCTTTATACCCAGGTTGCTTAGCACAGACACTGAGCTCTTACCGGAGAGCAATTATAATCATTTTTGTCTGTTTCTTCGAAGTCTGTTTTCTGTCTGGTTTCTGTTGTGCAACATATCGGATAAGCAGATCCTTAATGAGTTCAAAGTCGGCTAGTTAGTTCCTGGATGTGTAGCAGACCCTTTTAATCTGGTTATATGTAGCAGGTTACTCATTTTTCCTATATCTACCCTCCACCCTGCCTGTACTAAGGTTTCTAATTTTATTGCAGAACTATTCACCTTTAGCAACAGAGAAATCATCATCATCGTTATTTTTTTTTTAGAACAATAGTGGTAAGCAAAGTGTTGTAGAAAAAGCAAACAGTATGGAATAGCTATTATTATAGGGAAGAGCTACTATTCCCTGCAGGACCATCTGTTTTCCCAACAAAAAAATACAGTGCTTCTCTGAGTTATTTTTTAAAGGGCTTAAGCAGTCATTCAGATAATCAGACTTCATTGCTATGAAATTTCATCAAAGTGTACTCAATCCTTGAACTCATATCTGGGTCCATTTTGCCAATCAGATAAAACTTCCAAGGCTTTTTCCTAGAGGCATGAGGGTTAACTTGATCTTATTGCGTTGCAAAAGATTTTGTGCTACAAACCATTTTTCATAAAAGCTATTTGTTGTTAGGAGAACTCCAGACAGGCTCCTTATTAGAATAGATTTGGGAAGGTGGGATGGCGTGCCCTGCTTTTTCACTTTGATGAAATGAAAATTCTTAGAAATTCTGTCAAGTTAACAGCAGAAGAAATGAAGAGGCAAAAATGATACGGGGGAAATTAGCATCTTAGTAAGTAAAAATGTTATTTCTCATGAACAGACCAACAATCATTTAAAAAAAAAAAAAATGAAAAAACAGTCCTAAGGAGATCCCTGATGTGGAAGCACTGAATTCATTTGTCTTAAGATTGTCACTTGCTTCTGTTCTTTTCTTTCTTTTTTTCTTTCTTTTTTTTTTTTTTTTTTTGGATATAGAGGTTGGAACCAAGCGACTCCTTTCTTTTTTCCTTTGTAGAGGTCAGCCACCCAACGCATGCCCACTCACATCCACACCAGCACAAACAGCCTTTGCATCAAAAAAGCACTAGGTGGTGCCCATTTTCTTTGCCGGTGAAAGTGCTGGATTTCCCCAAGGGAGTCACTCCAGAGAAGTTCATCAGCCCCCAGCCCCATAGAGTGCAGTCCTCTCCTTTGACAGATGACCAGAAGCATGGTGTCCCATTCAGTCATTTCCCTAAAGTATCCTGGGGCTTGCCAGTTTTAGGACAGAGTTTTGGTTTGGGAAGTCAGTGGTTTTAAATGTGAAGGTAGGGGTGGAGGGTTGGTGGAGGCAAAAAGCTTTGAATATTCCCTTTGAAAATAAAGGATAAGAGGAATAAAGGCTGCAACCCTGCCATCTGTGTCTCTAAAAAGTCATGGCATAATATCTTTGCCAAGGCTTTCCTCCTGCCAGATCATCTAGACAATGCAGTGCTGGTTTAATTTTTCCCATTTTTACCCATAATCAAGCTATAAAAATAATAAAAGAAAATAAAGGTTAATCTTAAATTTCAATTTGCCTCCTCATGAAAATAATTCTTTGTCAAATGAAGTATGGTTAAACTGAAGATTTTGCATGCCTCTGTTCACCCCCATACCTGCTGTTTGAAGAGGTGGCTTTAGATCACTGGGTTTATTCCGTAAGAAAAAAAAAAATCTTATTAGGCACGCTTAACAGATTGTTGCTTTGTGAGCAAGGAGAGCAAATAACTGGCTAAGAAGATGTTTTCTTCAGGACAATTTTATCCAGGCGATATGCCCATCAGATTTGTTTTCGAATTTAGGAGCATTTAGAAGGTTCTTGTTCTTGTAAAGATCTGGTATCCGGTATCAGCAGCTGGGCGTGATCATACTATTGCCACAAAATGAAAAGAAGAAGAATATATTGACTTTTTTTTTTTTTTAGTTGAAATGGGCAAAATGATTGTCAGTCTGTGACCTATTCTCTCAAATTTGGCTGAATAGTGTTAATTTGTGAAAGTATATTTATTATGTTCTGAAGAGGGCAAGAAAATAGTGTTTTGAATGTTAAAAAGTAGGTTCTTGTAGTAAAACCTGAATCCTGCTTCCTAGTTGGTGAACCATACTCCAAAATACAAGGAAAATAAAGGTTGTTAGTAGTTTTAAAAAGTCGAACTAAGAAAAAAGCCTTATTATGAAACTACAAGAATTATTTCTGTGCTCTAGCTGCCCTGTCATATGTCATGACATGTGGCAGGTTGACTGCTCATTAATTCTATTTATATCAGTATGATAATCCACCCCACTGAGTACACATGTATTAAAATATTCATAAATTATGTTTATTGCGAACAAATATACATTAAATGCCAAAAGAAGACCATTATTTAAAGACAAAACTAGTCAACAATCAAATAAGCATAGCCTTTTTACTGTCAGTCCACTACATTATGTTTTATCAAATTCACATTAATTGCTTCTCCTTCCAGTGCCTCATAGGGAATGTTTATCTTTTGTATTTAAACTGTGCAGAAGACGTAGATGTCATTGAAAGGAATAAACTTGGGAAACAAAAGATGTCACATTACCTGACCAATAATGATATCAACTGGAACAAGCCATCTAAAGAGGAATGCACTTCTGGCCTCCAAAATTATTTTAAAAAATATGTCATTTGAACCCTAATACAGACTTGAACTGAACTTGAACTGAAATTGTAGACCAAATTAAATAAATCAGATAATTTTTTGATAAAAGGTTGCAAATAACAGTTTTGGGTTTATACATATTTTGGAAACAAATACACACGGGATGGTTAATAAAATCTAGTACATTGAGAATGGAAACCAATAATTAAAATGTACTGCAGCACACTGTGTTTTAGAACTTATTACTTCCAAATGAAACAATCTTGAACTACTCTATTTTGAGTGATTTCAGGAAGTTGAAAAAGTTGAAGTGATTATTCTTTTTACAAGCTGCCTGTGCCGTTACAGACCACAGTTGAAAAGTTTGAATTTCTTGTCAAAATCCAAAGTAGTTTTAGTTAAAATATATTGCCTAACTTACCCAATTCATCATATTCTGAATTAATGCCATGAAAACATCTAGGATTATCAATTATTAGGACCACACTTCAGGTATAACTAAAATAATGGCCATTTGAAAAAGTTAACTGTGTTCTGGTCTAATAATCTATTTGCAATACTCCCTAGGAAACTTGTAAATTTTCAAAACTTTAACTATACTTAAAGGGACACTTTTATTTCTAGAGAGAAATAGTAAATGGTGAGGAAAATAAGTAGGAAATTCTGATTTTGTTTCATTGTTATCGTATCCTTCTTTTACGCAGCAGGGAAGGACACAACATGGACTTGAAATGCTTTTTGACTGTTGCCAATACTTTGCTACAAAAAGGAAGCCATCATCCTTGGATTGTGTGTTAACTTCAGGTAAGATTTTAACTTCTTTTTTTAGATTTCAGCTTTATAGAAGCACAATTAACAAATTTAATTGTAAGATACTTAAAGTGTACATCATGATGATTTGATATGCATATGCATTGTGAAAGGATTTCCCCCATCTAGTTAATTAACACATCTGTCACTTCACTTATTCATTCATTCTTCCACACACTTATTTGTGAGAACTTTTAAGTTCTATTTCCTTGGCAAAAATCAATTATACAATACAATGTCCTCAACTATAGTCACCACGTTTTACACTAGATCCTCAGACCTTATTCATCTTATAGCTGAAAGTTTGTACCTTTTTACCAACCTCTCCCTATTTTTGCCTTCCCCCAGCCTGTGGCAAACACTTTTTCATTCTGTTTCTATGAGTTTGAATTTCTTTTTTTGTTTGTTTGTTTTTATATTCCACAGAGAGGAAAGATTTTCTATGTAGTGATACCTCACAGAATGCTTTGTTGTCCACTTGCCCTTGGAAGAAAAATTTCTTTACTTAAACATTGTTTAAAGAAATTTGTGGGTAGGGAATCTACCTATATAGATAGATGAGGAAACTATCATAAGGAAATCATTCAAAATATTAAAAAAGAGCTGTATGTATAAAATTGTCTTTCTAATGTTATTTATAATAAATATCAGAAGGTGTTTTAGTATCTAACAATGGAAGCATGTTTAGAAAAATAATAACATTAATTTGGTGAAATATTATGTACTCAATAAAAATTATGGACAGCTAACTGTAGGGCAAATGTGAAATAAAATATTAAGTGAAATTCAGGATACAAGATTAAGGTATAAAATGATTATAATAATATCAAGGCATGCAAATAATGAATCAGTAAAAGAGTTTGAACAAACATGTGAATCGTCATGTTAAGGAGAGACTGATTTTTTGGCTTCTTTTCAAACTTTTATTATGCTGTCTTACTAAAATCATTCAAAATGCATTTAAAATTTCAAAGAAATTATTTGGAGGAAATCAGCAGTTAATTTACATTTTTTCTTTAGATGTCATAAATAATCACCACAGATTTTTGAAGAGAAATATTAGACAACTTCCACTTCCAAAAATGCTAACTTTGAAACTGGTATCCCAGTATGTGGTTTTTAGCAGTCAAACCTAATTTGCTTTTTACTGAGTCACACGGTGCACATATATTTTATTGGATAAGAATTCCCTTTTTTATTTTATTTTTTTATTTCGCTGCTTATTGTATTCAGCTCCAAAGCACAGCATTTTCATCTATCAGTTCTGAAAAACACCGGGTAGCCATTTCAGAAAAAAATAAGTAAGTAAAACAAAACAAAAAAACAAATCGAAACATCACAAAACCCTCTGTATGAAGCTCTCTGCAAAGTTTGGGATGCACTTTCATGTGAATCTTGGCCTCTGTACAGCACGGCTGCACAATAATTTTCATCTGAGATTTGAACATATTGGAAGAACTATAGCCTTCCTTTCTTTTATCCTGTCATTTCCCCCCCTGGAAGTGACGGGCATATGGCAGGCACCCTCCCTGGATTCTCAAACAACAGGAGGGACCTGATTTCAATTCCTACATCCTGTCATCAGTGACTCTCGGGATATTTTGTTCTTGCAAGGCTAAAGATGTGATTCGAATTTGCCATACGGACAGAGCTTAATGCGATGCCATTTTTACCACTAGAGCCCTCAATCAGTTAATTAAACATGATATAAATCACCGCATGTATTTGTAAAGTAAGATTAATATGGCAAAGTCAAAGTAAATGAGGAATCCTCCCCATCCTAGGAGTGTGAATCACAGATAGGAAGATTACACTTTTGGAAACTCAATACTTTTGAGCAGGCTTTGTTGGTTTAATCCCTTCGACTGCTTTGTGCAACATGAAACCTGGAGCTGTCATCTTTAGCCAAAATTTCAGCCATAACTTCCTCAGCTTTCACCCCATTATTGAAATCTGCATTCACAATACTTAACAAAGATCAAACCTTTCAGCGGACCACAGGGCAGTCTCTTACCACCTGGGACACCAGAAACATGTTTAATAAATATTTCATTTTGTTTTAACATGAAGACTTCCCTAGTTTCCCATTTTTTTCTTTCCTGGGGAGCTGAGGGCTACCCCCAAGCTGCACATTCCATCACTGTGGTCAGTTAGGTTTATAGCCTTAATAAAAGGATTTTCCCCTTTCACGTGCTAGGGAGCCTTGTTAAACCAGAGCAATTACAGAAACACAAGATAGGTGCTCTGCAAAGATCAAAGCTCACCTAAAGACAGCTCTGTAGGAATTTGGAGCTTTCTTTGAAAAGCACTCAGTTTACAAAGTATAGACGTATTAAACCCCAGGAATTAAAAAAAAAAAAAGCCTAGTTTCAAATAATGTTAAAAGTCTGACAGTAGTTAATATGGGACCTCCTTCAGCCACTCTGTGTATTATTCCTAATATCTATTCACAGCATATCTATAATAGCTCCAAAGGAACCATTATGTTCAGAAGACATAGGCATATGATGGATCCTTAATACCAAATACATTACCTACTCAGTAGGTACATTTTAACCTCAATATCCTAGCTCAGGGGGAAGGGTGAGAAAATGGCCTGTAAGTTTCTTTAGGAGGAATAAAAATGCAGTGTGCCTGGGCCTTATGCTTTGTGGCTCACTCAGTGGGATCACTAGAGGCTCTCCCAGGTGACAGTAGCACCTGCCTTTGGGGCCACGACACAACTCACACAACTGCTGTGGGGTGTTGATGCACCCAGTCTTAGGCAGTATGTTTTCCTCTACCTCTCTAGATTGTTGTCCTTCTTCCTTAAAACACACACACACACGCATGCACACGCACATCGTGCTTGAAGGTTCCATTTCAGAATAACATTGATAAACCCTGAGTAGTTTAAACTGAGGCATGTGGCTGTGGGAGCTTTCAGGTGACAAAGGGTGGCGGTTTGAGGATTCCTTTCTTCATTTGGCTACCTGCAAGCCAAATGATTTCTTTTGTGTGCAGTATCTAAATATTACAGAGCAGTATAAATGGCCTCAACCTGGGATTTTGAATTCCATGCTTCAATTTAGGAAAATAAGTTATTTAAGTGGCAGCTATTGCCAGGAACATTTTGGTATCAATTTAGTGAACACCATTTGGGGGTTTTGGTGCCCAATAGCCTTAGCTTTGAAAAATGCAGAGATCTGTGCAAAGCCTTCATTTTACATCAGCATATCCATTTTAAAGAAAACATTTTTTAAATGTTTATTTATTTCTGGGGCACCCGGGTGGCTCAGTCGGTTGAGCGTCCGACTTCGTTCGGCTTGGGTCATGATCTCACAGTCTGTGGGTTCGAGCCCCGCATCGGGCTCTGTGCTCAGCTCGGTGCTGGCAGCTTAGGGCCTGGAACCTGCTTTGGATTCTGTGTGTGTCTCTCTCTGAACCCCCCCCCCCCAATTGCACTCTGTCTCTCTTCTCTCTCAAAAATAAATTTTAAAAAATTAATGTTTATTTATTTTTGAGAGAGGGAGAGAGAGAGGGAAAGAGAGAGAGAGGGAGAGAACGCAAGCAGGGGAAGGGCAGAGATAGAGAGGGAGACAGAAAATCCCAAGCAAGCTCCACGCTGTCAGTGCAGAGCCTGAAGTGGGGCTTGAACCCACGAACTGTGAGATCATGACCTGAAAATCAAGAGTCCAATGCCTAACCACCCAGGTGCCCCAAGAAAACGTTTTAATAATGATAAAAATAGGAGCTGGTATTTATTGACTGCTTGTACATGCCAAGCTCTATGCTAAGTAGGTTACATGGAATATCTTATGTAATATTTACAATAATCCTGTGAGGTAGGTTCTATTACTATATTTATTTTATAGACGAGGAGACTGTGGCACAGAAGGGTTGAGTAATTTGCCAAAGATCACACAGTTGGTAAGAGTGGGGTTGTGATCTAATATAGGCTACACCTATCTGGAAGCCAAGCTTTTACAACCTGTGACTATCTGATCTGAAGTTTATTTTGGGCTCTGAACTGAAGTCTGTATTTTATAGTTTCTTTTTATTTAGTAGTAGCTTTAGGAATTGAAATTAAAGTTAACAGCACTGGGTTTTTTGTTTTTTGTTTCCCAGAGATTAACTTTCTTGCTTTTAATTTTGGTGTTAAACAGTAATGAAACTTTAAGTTTTGTGTTTCTCATAATTTATTTTGGGAAATGTCATTCACCAAAAATAAACAGAGTTTCATGATAGGAAACAACATTTTTTTTCTTTTGCCTTGGAATCACCAGTTCATAATTCACCTAAGAAAATATAATTATTGAAAATAAAAATATTCAATTATCTTGTTTGTACTTTCCTTTAAGTAAAGCCTTTTCTTTGACTAGCTCAAGATTCTGATATTTTATCTAATTGTGAAGAGGCTTATTCCAGATTTGGAAGTAGTGTGTCTAGTGTTAGTCAGATAGGGCTGAATTTAGAATCTTAGATTCACCAATATTTGGGTCTGTAATCTTGGGTACCTGGGTAAATTCTCTTAGGGTCAGCAGATTATCACTGGTAAATGAGAAAAATAAGGCCAGTCATACACTGTTATTATGAGGACCATGAAAATGAAATAACATATCTATAAAACACCTAGCAGAAGTCTGACCTATGTTGGTTCAAGAAATATTACTTTCCTCTCTCCCCTTGATTGTATTTATAACATATCTTGTTGAAAAGCTTCCCCCTTCTCCCTTAGATAGGCTTTGGAAGTCCTGCTTTCACCGTCTGGCACTTTATGGGAAAAGAATTCTGAGGCCTGATCAAGCTTGAGTGTTTGTATCATCAGGGAGCCCTTTTACCATTCCTGCCAGGCCTGAAACTGAATACAGGGGAACGTACTGTTCTTGTCAGGGCTTTGCTTGATGGTTGAATATCAAAGGGATCCTTGAAATAGGAGGAAAAGGCATAATTTTAGTTTTTAGATTATGAACATTGTAGATTTTAAGAATTTTCTATCTTTTATGGATTGTCAGATCTCATTTAAACAAATATCTCAACACACTGCTCAGCAACAACATATGTCATCTTGCCCTTTAAGACGTTGTCACCCACTGCTCCAAAACAGGACACTTCCTCCTAAGGCTATAGAGACCTGGCCTGCATGTTCGAATAGCCTCCAGTTTCTTGCTGGTATGTAATAAATATTAATAATTATTCAATCAATCAATCTGTCACGTTTCATAAGCACTAGATTTCTTTCACGGTGTAAAAACACAGTTGACATTTTATCGAAATTCAAGAATTTTTGAAGGAGTCATTTTTATCTTTGATCTTAGTATATGTCTATAGAAACATACATGCATACCAGTATCCTCTTAAGAGGGATTGTTAATGTCAAAAATGTTTATTTTGCCTCTTGACATCTCTCTGGTCTTTGCTTTCTTCACTTTCCATAATCTTTCTTTGTCTGTATGTGATATTCTCATTGTCTGTAGAAGCATTCAACATGCAGCATGACTATATGATCAAGCCTATTTAAAAATATCATTTTAGGGGCTCCTGGGTGGCTCAGTCAGTTAAGCATCCGACTTTGGCTCAGGTCATGATCTCACAGCTCTGAGTTCGAGCCTTGCGTTGGGTTGTATGCTGTCAGCTCAGAGCCTGGAGCCTACTTCAGATTCAGTGTCTCCCTCTTTAGAGGCCCCTGGGTGGTTCAGTCAGTTAAGCATCTGACTTCAGCTTAGGTCATGTTTGTGAATTTAAGTCCTGCATCAGGCTCTGCATTGACAGTGTGGAGCCTGCCTGGAATTCTCTCTCTCCCCCTCTCTCTACCCCTCCCCTACTTGTTCTCTCTTTCTTTCTCGAAATAAATAAATAAACTTAAAAAAATAAAAAATAATATCATTTTAGTGAACTATGAAAAGTTGGCTGTTACTGGATAATGCATTAAGATAATTCTGCTATTGTTTCCTACTCAAAGTTTCACTCACTCTACTAGAATATGCAAACATAGAAACGCTTGGTATCTAGTCAGAACATTTCCTTTTCCTTCTGGGGTTGCCTGATTTAGCAAATAAAAATACATGATGCTCAGTCAAATTAGGGTTTCAGATAAACCATGAATAATTTTTAGGGTAAGTATGTCTCATGCAATATTTGGGGTATACTTATACTAAAATATTATTCATGGTTTATCAAAATCCAGCCTACTCGGGCTTCCTGTATCTTACCTGGCAGCTCTATTTCTTCTACCATTATAGTGTGTAAAAATAATAAACTAACAAAATAACATACTATTTGGTGATGGTAGAAGGGGTCTCTGCCTTTGTATAAACACTGGGAAGACTCTGAACCAAAGGTTGAGGACTAAGTCAAAAGAGATGGTTTGGTATTCTGGAAGGGCTAACAATATCAAACAGCTATCAAGCCACAGTTTGTAACTCACCTTTCTGATTTGCTTTAGTCATTTTTCTTAAAGGCAAAAATGAAAATGACTTAATCAGAAATAGCGCAGAAAAGCAGATTGCCTCTGGATATATTATTTACTCATTATTCATTTTTTTCATTCACTCGACAAATATTTATGGAAGGCCTACTATGTGTCAGGAACTAACAATATTTGTATATTTCTGTTATACGTTTATTCTGGTTCAAGGGTTTTGTGTGAACCAGATTTTAATGGTGGTAATTTTGAATAGTAATGGCTGTACATGCCTAAGTCACGCTTCTTGCTGTCTAATCAAACATCAGTGATAGACATCAAGAGTACTCTTGGTAATTAATGATATATATTTTATTGGAAGTCTTTTGGTTTTGCCTTTAAAAAATAGTTGTGTACTTAGAAGATTATGTTAGAAGAATTCTTATTCTTAGAAGAATATAAGTACCTATATTTTATATCTATAGCTACATCTTTGACAAGAACCTATTTCCCCATAGCACTAAGTTACATTATAATTCATTCCATATTTTTAGAAACCAGGTCAAAATATTGTTCAAGCACATTGCTTCATCTGTCAGACATGAAAATGACTTCTATCAATTGTCCTTCTTAATTTTTAAGTCATTTTTACTCATTTTGAGGTTATGGGGAATCTCACGTGTGTTTGATTGGATTCAGTCAAATAGGCTGTGCAGCTTTTACTATGCCTTGTAATTTTTTTCATTACAATAAAAAGCCTTTTAAATCACTGCTACTTAGACTTATATTGAAAATACTTGTGATACTTTTATATACAGTGAGTTTAATGCCAGGATGTGAAAGCAAATTGATTGTAGGCAATTCTGTGCTTGAGCACCCCAGAGTAAAAAGAATTACACTAGTAACTCTGGGGACCTCCTGCTCTCAGAATGGCTGTCTGTGCACTCAGACATCCACTGGCAGGTGAAAAAAAGAAGGGATTGCTTAATTCTGATCTGAAATTGTATAAACACATTTTAATTCAGAGAAATAATTTTTGAAGGGGAAAAAGGCACCTCAAGAGACACTTATGTTTAATGTTTTTAATTTAGTAAAATGAGCTGCAAGGAAAGTATGTCATCTTTGCAATAAGCATTTGAACATCTTCTAACAGTGACTTAAATGCAGACAACTTGCCATCTGGAGGGTGCGTGGGGTGTGGAGAGGCTTGGCTGGATCAGCTATAAAACCCTCATGGACTTTTTACCTCTGACACCCTGGTCAGAGTGAGAAGTACTTGGGGCTTTTAACCGAGTCTCTAATGACACTCACCTCAATCAGCTTGAGGAACAGCTGACGTGTCTTAGGATGAACTCAGAGCGCCGTGAAAGCATTAGAGAGAATGAATTAATATTTTGGGAAGGAGTCCTTGGTTGAAATTGTGATCCCTGACCACTCACTCAATCCTGATTCTTTTTTCCTGGATCTTCAAGGTGAAAATGTGCAGGAAACCAAAGAGTTCTTGGGTTTTCAATGAAAGCAAAACCCAGATGTGTTAGGTTTGATTTTAGGAGACAGACTAGCTGCGTCTACTTGTTCACTTCCCTTCCCAAGCTTAGCTGGGGCAGATACTGAGGAAGGGGATGAAGGCAGGAAATAAAGAGATAGAATGTGTCTGTTGACATCAGCCATTAATACTTGGAAGGGCCAAGGGGGAAATTTTGTACAGATTTAGTGGGCCTGGAGACAATCTGGTTCTAAATGAAGTCAGGCCTCTCATATGCAAGCACATTTCTATCAAGGTTATGGCGTTGAACAACTTCTAGAGAGAACCTCACAACAGTGACTACCACTACTCACTGGGACCAAGGCCTCTTATCACCAGTTCCCTTAAGAGAGAGCCTCATCCAAGACCTTATCTCCGGGTTCTCATACTAGCCTGAGCACAGCTCCACCAACATATGTCATTTGCATTGGGTTATAATGACCGAGTTCTGTTAGAGAGGTAGTACTTACACAAGGGTATAAGAGTGCAGGCCCTAGAACCCACTGCCTACCTTCCAAACCTAGCTCTGTCATTGACTACCTTTGCAATTTTAAGCAAATTATATAACCTTTCTGTGACTTGGCTTCATCTGTAGGATAGGAAGGATTGAGTCTATACCTATAAATTCCTTGGTTATTACCATCATTTACATCTTTTCTAGCAGGCTGTGAGGCTTGCATGCTGAGGCTGTGTGTTATTTTTGCAGTTATATGTTCTTAGAAAATAAAAGTGTATAAATGTGCATAGGAAATGAGAGCATTTTTCACATGTGTTTGTCAGAATGATTGCCCCTGACCAACAAAGGCACAAGATCATTTAATAAAATCCTTGAGCTAAAGCATCATGTGTAAATGTTCAAACGTGAGTTCATAGGGATCTTCTGGTCCAATGTTCTCCTTTTACAGATAACTGCAGCCCAGAAAAGGGGTCCTGTAGCAGGCATTGGCAGCACCAGGATTAACTTCTGTGGTTCGTATCATCAAGTGTGTGCCCATTCCATGGCACAATGCTTTTAGTCTTTGTTACAAAACATATTCAATCCAGTCATTATGAGATGGCCGTTCTATTTTGCACCTGAAAAATATCCCCTCTGATAAGTTTCCTGAACCACTCTCCAGATTATCCATCTGTGTATTCTAAAAATTATCTGTCAAAATGGTGAGGCTCAATGCCAACACCGAGTCCCCTCCAAAAGATAATGCACTGGTTAGTTACACCACTGGTTAGTTACGACAGGCTTTTGGCAAAGCCAAAATCTTGGCTTTGGCAAAGCCAAATCTTCTTTCTAAAAGAAGATTGTCAAAATGTTTCACTCATGGGCTAAACCTCACATTTTTATCACCTAGCATTCATAACATCAATTCTCACCTTCCAGCTGTCAGGGATGGTCACTTTGCCTCAAAAACACCTTGTGAATTCCTATCACTATAGCTTTGTTCATGTTGTATCTTTCACCTGGAATGGCCTTTCCGTTACAACCCATCTTACAAGGTCCTGCTCAGTTTTATCTCTCCTATGGAGCCTTTATTACATAGCCCAGCTTACAACTAGTTACCCGAAGCAGGTAAGGGTTAATGCCACATTCTGTTTTTATAAACTGGAGCCAGTAAATATCTATGATATCTCACTGTCCTCTTATGAATATTGCTCAATTTAGACCTCTGCTCTTCTAGGCCAGAAGCTGTGTATTCTTCTACATGCAGTCTGGCCATCTGAACTATGGACGGATGCAACTTCTTGTTGTCTGGTCTTCCTGAGAATGCATTATATAGATTACAGTTCATTTAGAATGCAGCTGCCGGGGTCGTGACTCACACAGAGATTAATCATTACGCCTGGGTTAGCTTCATTACTTTGACTACCCATTACATCTTGCCAAGATTATAAAATGTTGCTTTTAACTTACAAGGCCTACACTAGCATTCACTTACCTCCAAGACATGCATTTATGCTGGGTTTTTTTTTTTTTTTTTGGTATTATTAGGTCACTGGAAATTGCTAACATTTCCCATAAGCTTTGATTTCAAAAATTACGTCCTGCCGAAGCTTTCTGACATCAGGTTGAGTAACATGTCTAAAAAAGAAAGTATATCATGTGTTATATTATAAATATTATAATATTTTACAAGGTATAAAGGACTGGCATGAAAATTTTAATAAAATCACCAAGGTTTTCTTTGATTTCCTTTTAAAATAATAATGTCATCTGTAAAAAGATTTAAAAATTGTCCTGCAATTACCGTTGCTAATGAAAATACTGTCACACTGGTGCGAGCCATCTGTATTTTCTATGGCACTATTCCCTTCTCTTCATCATGTGATTCAGCTCAACCCTGAAAAAAATAAAAGGATTCTAAAGAGAAATACTGCTACTGCTCCCAGGACACAGTGAGTGTAAGTGGAAAAATCAAGGAAGAAGATATTTACTAACAAAAATTGCTGCATAAATTCAAGTGACAGAAATGAAGAACCACAAATAGAGATGGACCCAATTTTCTAATTTTTTTTTTTTAACGTTTTTATTTTTATTTTTGAGACAGAGAGAGACACAGCATGAACGGGGGAGGGGCCGAGAGAGAGGGAGACACAGAATCGGAAGCAGGCTCCAGGCCGTCAGCCCAGAGCCCGACGCGGGGCTCGAACTCGCGGACCGTGAGATCGTGACCTGAGCTGAAGTCGGACGCTTAACCGACTGAGCCACCCAGGCGCCCTGGACCCAATTTTCTAAAATCTGTATCCATGTGAGGTCTTCCCAGAAGCAAAAAGCAAAAAGCAAAAAAAAAAAAAAAAAAGGTTAATGCGATAAAATACTTGAAGGAAAATTGCAAAAGTATGCCTGGAATCCTTATTCAGTTGTATCCTTGACAATTATATTTTAAGGAAGTTAAAATTAAATCTTAAAGTACATGTGAAATATATGTGGAACTGAAGGGGAAATGGAAAATAGAAGATATTGAGAATAGGTTATATTTAAGAGCAAAAGTTGTATATTACAGTTTTCAATCCTTGTATGAAAATTTGAATGTCTTTTTTTTCTTAGTGGGAACTTAAACTGTCTGTCATTCTTGATGCAGGTAATAGGGATGAACTTGTTCCTGATCAATCTCAAAAATTTGATGAGGTCTTCATAAAACATGACTGGCAAGTAAATTTAGAATTGCTGGTAATAGCATATATATAAAAAGGATTTATTGTATGCCAGGTTCTTTTTTAAGCATTTTATATATAGTAACTTATTTAATCCTTACCATACCTCTGTGAGGCTGGTATTATTATTATCTTCCTTTTACAGATGAAGAATCTGAGGCTCAGAGAGGTCAAGAAACTTGGCCACTTAGATAGTTAGTATGCATTGACACCAGAATTCAAACCCAGATGATCTGGCTCCTGAATTCATGTTTATAACCACTACGATTTACTACTTCTTGGAGTCATTGTAGGGGGGCACCCTTCAAACTATCCAAGACCTGTATTATAGAAATAGCAATTTGAAGGCAAGGAGAACCAGAGACAATGGATTTGATGACTTATTGATTAGGATCCAGGGTTCAAATTTATTCTATGGAGAAACAAGGTCTATCTCGTAGTCTACAATGAATTTATGATAGTAGGTGCATGCCAGGTGACTTAATTTGATGAAGAATGGAGGGCTTTCAGAGCAAGGAGCCAGGTACATCATTTAGAAGATATTCTGAAAATATTTCTGCAGTGTCTTCCATATATCCCTCACTTCTGGATCTAAACATTTGTGTAAAGGAATAGAATAATTATTTAAACTAGAACATGGAAAAAATCAGCATTTGTTTAGGTGGATAAAGTTAGTCTTGACTAAACTAGAAGAATTTGTAATAGGCCAGCCACAAAAAAAGAAGCAGAGACATAGAAAGAAAAAAGCATGCAGATTCTCATCCCAGGTTTGGAATTAATGTGTCCCGTGGGTTCAATAATATTAGAGTTTTTTCATAGTTTCTTGAGAACATAAAGAACTGTATGTACCAGTGCCTTAAAGTCTGTGGAAGAATCATTCAGAACGTGTAATTGTTATTAGGAAAGCTAGTATATTTATCTAGTAGTGTGAGGTGTTCTCCTGGTGTTGTTCTATTTTGTACTCTTGGATTTTGATTTCCTTTGACTAAAGACATTTCCTTTTTATTTTTTCATCAGGCCTTGAAGAGAGCTTTCACTCAGGAGAACTTCAGTATGTGTTGACATACTAAATGTGAAAACTGGGGTTTGGTCTAGTTTACCAAACATGCATAGGGTGTTTACTGCACAACAGGAGCTATGCTAGGTGCAAGGACATGGAATGATGTAGATGGGGGCCCTGCCCTTGAGGGCCTTAGTCTTGTTGAGTTCCCTATAAAGCATTTATTTGTCAGGTCATTGGTTTAGGTCCTGCCAGTCATCCCATAGATTTCCTCTCCAGTGTCATATTCTCAGTTTGTGTGTCTCCCCCTTAGCCACTAAATCCTGTGAACTGGTGAAATCTTATCTGCCATCCATCGTTTGGGGACATGGAAAGTGCCATTTTGAAAAATAAAATTTACACACAAAAAACAGCCTTTTAAAAAACACAAAATAATAAAACATCATAACATCTTAGAATAACTTTTGATATCAGTTTATAAAAGTTGATACTAAAAATGAATTCTTGCTTTGATCTTTCTTCTAAAGAAGGGAATGACCTTAGTAAAGCATGTCATTTGTATTGTTCTGCCAAGTGGAAAGCAGATTGGAGAGCTCTCATTTTTACTTTTTTTTTCCTGGTTTGTATCCCAAATGGAAGACTTTTGGTATAATAAGCAACTTAAGCATTTTTATTTTCGGTTGTATACTATAACATTCCTATTCTGTTTCTAAAAAAAAATTACTTGAAATTTTACTTGAACATATTTTCCATGACAGGGTTTATAACTCTACTCATATTACTCTATAGGGGGAAATAATACATTGATAGCACCGTTATATAAAATTCCTAATACAAGTGAGTAAATGTGCTGGGCCAAGGTTCTTCATGGTTTAACCCAGAGGTTGACAAAGTACAGCCCCAGAGCAAAATCTGGCCTGTCATATGTTTCTGTAAATAGTTTTTTTGGACCATTGCTACAGACATTCAATTACATATTGTCTATGTCTACTTGACATATTAAAGTACAGCTACAATGACAGAGTTGAGTAGATACAAAAGAGATCATATAGTCCACAAAGGCTAAAATATTTGCTACCTGACCCTTTATAGAAAAAATTCTGCCAATCCCTGCTCTAAACTATTCTCCAAATGTACATAATAAACATATTTGGGGGGGGGGAGGATGAAAGGGAAGCAACTTTAAAATTATATTTAGCAGTCTTTCCACCTATTTTTGAATAAAATGCATAACAAAAGTTAAGACTTAAAAAAAAAAGCTGATTTACTGATCAGTGATCCAGACATTAGAATCCTATTCAGATTTATGCAATACACACAAGTTGAACTATTTTAATTTGGAAGTTATAGGCAAAGATACAGAACTAGAGAGATGGCTAGACAAGGTGAAGAGACAAGTAATTTTAAATAGAAGAAGAGTAAGCAGAGACATGGAAATAGGGAAGCATATGAAGTTCAGGGTATAGAATGCCATATTTTAGAAGCTGTTAGTTTTGGTGGAATGTATTTATTCTGAGTTAAAAAAATTAGTGTAAGAACTAATGATTGCACAATGGGTTGAGAAGGAATAGAAGATACAGTTCTTGCTGTGGAAAAGCTTACACTTGAATTGTAGATTCAAAAGTAAAGTCCATGATAATTTTTTAAAAATAAATACAAGACTTGTGTATTGGAAACTATAAGACATTGCTGAAAGAAATTAAAAGGGCCTAAATAAATGTGAATACATCAATGTGCATGGATTATATGACTTAATAAGATGACAATAATCCTCAAATTGGACTACAGATTCAATCCCTATCAAAATCCCAGTTGGCAGTTTTGAAGAAACTGATGTACTGATCCTAAAATTCATATGAAAACATAAAAGATCCAGAATAGCCAAAAATTTGTTGTAAAACTTATACTCACAGTTTACAACTAAATAGCCAAAGATGTAATTAAAAGAGCCAAAGTTAGAGTACTAATATTCACAATTTAAAAACTTACCACAAAGCTTACAATAATCAAGACTATGTAATATTAAGAATAAACAAATAGATCAGTAGAACAGAATTGAGAGACCAGAAATAAACATTTATGGTCAGTTGATTTTCTACAGGGATGACAAGACGGGGGAAAATAGTTGTGTCAGCAAATGGTATTAGGACAGCTGGATCAGCGTGCAAAAGAATGAAGTTAGACCCCAACCTCACACCATATATAAAAATCAGTTGAAAATAAATCAAAGCCCTAAATTTAACAACGGAAACTATAAAATTCTTAGAAAAATACAGGTATAAATGTTTGTAACCCTGGATTAGGCCACTGTTTCTTAGTTAAAATACCAAAAGCACAAGCAACCTAAGAAAAATAGATACATGGCACTTCACCAAACTAAAAACTTTTCAAGAGATGCTATCAAGAAAGTGAAAAACACCACACCAGAATGGGAGAAAATATTTGTAAAACGTACATCTGATAAGGGTTTCTTATACAGAATACATAAGAACTCTTATAGCTGAGCAATAAGAAGAAAGATAACCCAATTTAAAAATGGGCAAAGTACTAAATAGACATTTCTCCAAAGATGTTATGCTAATGCTTAAATAAGTGTATCAAAAGATACTGAACACGATTAGTCATTAGGGAAATGAAAATCAAAAGCATGATGAAATACTACTTCATACCCACCAGGATAGCTATAAGCAGAAAGATAAATATTAACATATGTTGACAAGTATGTAGAGAAGTTGGAATCTTCGTGCATTGCTAGTGGGAATGTAAAATCGTGCAGCCTCTTTGGAAGACAGCTTGGTAGTTCCTTAGAAGGTAACTGTGTTTAAGCTACCATATAATCCTCAACTCCACTCCTATGTATATGCCAAAAAGAATTAAAACATATGTCCATGCAATACCTTCTTTGTGAATGTTGATCCCATTATTCCTAATATTCAAAAAATGGGAACAGCCCAAATGTCCATCAACTGATGAATGGTTAAACAAAATGTGGTATTTCTATACAGTGGAATATTATTGAGCCATAAAAGGGAATGAAGTACATTTATGCTATAACATGGATGAACCTTGAAAACATGCTAAGTAAAAGAAGCCAGACACAAAAGGTGACGTATGATTCTGTTCATATTAATTTCCCTAGTAGGCAAATCCTTACAGGCAGAAAGTAGATTGATGGTCTACAGGGGCTGGGAGGAGGGAAGATTAAGGAGTGATTGCTTATAAGTATAGAGATTCTTTTTGGAATGAAAAAAGTGTCCTGGAATTAGAGAGTGATGATGGTTGTACAACTTTTGTGATATATAGTAAAAACCAGTGAATTGTGTGGTTTGTGAGTTAAATCTCAAAAAAAGCAAAACAAGAAAATGAAAGCCTATGAAGTGATTAATAGGGTGAGGATGGGTCTATGGAAAAAGGGAGTTTTGAGAAGAGAAAGCTCCTATGTCCTAAAGGCGCTAAAAAGGTGAAAGGTAAGAGAGCCTTTTCTGCAGCAGGTTGCATGTTGGGAAAAATGGAAAATCAGTTTGGAAACAGAGTTGTAGTTAGGTTACTTGGGAGCCTTAAGAATCAATCAGAAAAATGTTATAAAGGGTTGCACATGGAGAAATAGGGAATCATTGTAGGTCAAGAAGTTGAAAGTAGAAGAAAGAGAAGAGGGGTGCCTGGGTGGCTCAGTCGGTTAAGAGTCTGACTTCATCTCAGGTCATGATCTCGCGGTCCGTGACTTTGAGCCCTGTGTTGGGCTCTGTGCTGACAGCTCAGAGCCTGGAGTCTGCTTCAGATTCTGTGTCTCCCCCTCTCTCTGCTCCTTCCCTGCTTGCACTCTGCCTCTCTGTCTCTCAAAAATAAATAAAACACTAAAAAAAAAGAGAGAGAGAGAGAGAACCTACAAAATGTCAGAGATGAAAATAGTAGAATTAAAATGCAAAAGCAAAAAAACCTCTTTAAATAGAACAAGGCCAATTTAGGTAAGTTAAATATATTCTACAATTGTGTGTGTGTGTGTGTGTGTGTGTGTGTATCTTGTGGTATATGTGATCCCATATAATAATATAGTGCACTAAATTCAGGCATGCATTGGTAATTAGCTCTTTTGTTTGAATTAGAAACATAAATTGTGTTCTTCCTATCCAAGAGATATTCAAAAAAAATTTTATTTAATTACAGATGTTGAAGCTCACTGCAAAAAGAGATTAAAAAAACCCTTCGGTTTATTGATTTTATCATATTTAATGTTTGCTGTGACAATCTGGTATATCTTTATAATGAATAAAATGACTCTTATTAATATGCCACACCATGCTTCAACTACATTACCCATTGAATATTACAAAAGGGAGATTTTATCTTGTTTATTAGCTGCCCTCTTGAGAGTCATCACAAACTTACTGGAGGTGTAGGTAAGCCTGCTGATTGAAAGTTGTGATAGGGCAAAGTGCTTCCAAATCCGTCCCAATTTTATGGGGTGACTAAAACCTATGGGCAAAACCAGACTTGTAACCTTGAATCTGTGACCAAGAATGCAGGACCTAATCCTCTAGTGTTTTTGACCTGAATGAAGTAGGCAAAATCTTGGGTTTGAGTTCAGTGCCATTGGTCTATAGTTATTAGTGATCTTTCTCATCTTGGGGAACCTGTATAGTTCAGTGATCTTTTTTTTTAAGTTTTATTTATTTACTTTGAGAGAGAGAGAGAGAGCACACGATCAGGGGAGGGCCAGAGAGGGAGAGAGAGAATCTCAAGCAGGCTCTGCACTGTCAGCGTGGAGCCTGATGTGGGGCTCGATCCCATGAACTTTGAGATCATGACCTGAGCTGAAATCAAGAGCCGGATGCTTAGTCAACTGAGCCACCCAGGCGCCCCTAGTTGAATGATTTTTAATGGCCATCAATAATCAAACTCAACAGAGTGTGTAGACCTGTCCACAGAGAGGGTGTGTTTGTCAGCACTGAGGTATCCTGTAAGTCACTTGGACACTGGTTTCATTAGTTGGCATGAGTAAAGTATGAATAAAAGGGTGTGGATATCATCATTCACCTTTTTATGTATTTAGTTGCCAATTTTTTGGCATATTTAATTTATTTTTAAATTATTTTATTTTTTTCTTTCCCATTTTTTTATATGAAATTTATTGTCAAATTGGCTTCCATACAACACCCAGTGCTCATCCCAACAGGTGCCCTCCTCAATGCCCATAATTTAGACTTTGAGGAAGAAATGATAACGTGTTTGCAGTTAGGTCTAGGTTTCTCAGAGTGATTCATTGTAGAGTGGAATTGCCATGCTTTTAAGTAAGTTGTGGCATATAAAATTCCTAGAAACTTTCTACCCATTGTTTGTTCAGTGGAAGAACACTTACTAAACTTGTGTCATATTTGGGGCATGTTGTAAAAGGCACAGTCGTCCCAGCACTTTGGGAAAAAAACGCATTAGAAATGCAAGAAGAATTTTGTAAGTCATGAAATGACCAGACTGAAGACATAATTGGTGTTGGTGGTGGGAGTTCGTATTTTCTTCTGCATTTTTAACTTTTTCAGTACTTTAAAATTTTCTGCAATGAGTTCTTATTACTTTGATATTCAGAACAACAGCAGGAATAGCAAAGCATTAAAAAGGTCTGTCCCTGAGAGTGGAGATAATAGAGTAAGGCCTTTGTGGAAGCTTGAAGGACGATTGCAGGCAAAAGAATTTTATATCTGACAGGAGGAATGAAGAAAGACTATATGGGAAGAAATCTGGGGGTGATCCTCATGACAAGTAAACACCGGTTGCCAGCCTCTGGCCCTCCTGTTGCCTGACATATCCTCTGGTTGTCTGAAGTCAACCTTTTTCCTGCTAGTTGATGCCAGAAACTTCTATGCCTACCCTCAAACCTTCAAATCTTTTTCTTGTGTCCAATGAATAAATTTTTAATCTCTTTAATCTTCCATAGAAGACTTCTGGTTATCTGCCTCTGGTTGTACCGCCCAATTTTACTGTTCATTAGATGTCTTGATTAACCTTCCTGCCACACAGGCCTACTCTGCATTCTCTGATGAACTTTTATCATCTCCTTTTCCTGCTTTAGTTTTGGAACTTTGTTTCTCACCTTCTGACTAAAACTCTTACACATAGTTCAAATCTTGGTTCAATAGTTCAATTCACAGTGCTTCCACACAGGGATTCAGTGTATTATCTTTTACTATTTAGGGACAACAGCACAGGTGTTTGACTTGAAATATCACTTAACATTTGAGTTACTGTCCCTCTCTCTCTCTCTCTCCTCTCACCACCCCGTACGTACGTACGTACGTATGTACACACACACACACACACACACACACACACACACACACACGTGTTGTCTCTTCCATCAGATTTCAAATTTCTTGAGGGTGAGAGCCATATATCTATTTTCCCCCAATAGTAATAATGTTAAAATGGCACTTTGTATATAATTAGTACTCAGTAACAGTAACTACAAATACTTATGTACCAGGTGCTGCCCTAAGTACTTTATGTATTTAATTTATTTATTCCTCACAATATTCCTACAAGGTAGGAACTACTATTATCCCTTTTTGGCAGACAAGAAAAAAAACGAAGACAACAGATTAGCAATGATTTGCACTAATATAGCAGCCACTAGCCATATGTGTTGATTTTAATTTGAATTAAATAAAAGATTAAAAGTTTTATTCCTCAATAATAGTCACATTTAGAGTGACCAATAGTTTCATATGTCTGGGATGAATGTATTGGACAGCACAGATTATAGACCATTGCAATCACTGCAGTAAGTTTTATTGGCCAGTAGTGGTCTATATGGTTAAATGACTTCCCCGAGGTCACAAAGCTAGTTAGTGTCAGAATCAGAAATTTGAACCCAGTCAGCCTGATTCCATGTTAACTTGCTGCAAAGAATCAACATGAGCAGGGGTGCATGAACAAACACACACATACACACACACATACAAACACATTCACTGAAGGCTGAAGAACGAAACCACTTGAATAAAATGAACATGAAAGCAGATTTTTCACTGTCAGATGGAAGTGCAGTAAAGAGACAACTGTTTTACCCAGTCTCATGCCATCTACTTGAGGCAGAAAAAGAGGATCTAAAGAAAGGTTCTCAGAGAGGTACCCATAGATACCCAGGTCTGGATGCAGTGTTCACTCATCACACCCACAAGTGCATAACTTTTGATTTATCCAGAATAGAGGTTCTTCATCCTGGGTTGAACTTAGAGTATGAAACATCCACTGAAATATCAAAGTTCAGTATATTTGTGTCTATGCACTCTCTTCTTTGGAACAAATCCATAACTTTTATCAGATTCTCAAAGGGACGTGTGACTCCAAAAAATTTAAGAACCATTGATCTAGAATAATAAATTAATTATGCCATTAGTCTGGAATTTGAACTTGATTATTTTAAAACTTGAGTTATTAAAAAATTCTCACTCATTTTTGATGGTTATGTAAATTGGTACCAACTTTCCAGAGACCACTATGACAGAATCTCTCCAAATTTAAGAAAATGTTCTTTGAATCAGCAATTTCCCTTATGAGTGTCTGTCCTGTAGAGATATTTGAGCATGTATGTACACAATAATATATGTAGAATAGTATACTGTAGCCTTGTTTATAAAAGTAAAAAACAGGAAGTAACCTGAGTGTTCATGAACAGAATGATTAATGAAATAAGGTAAGAAATAACAATATTTGGAAAACTATGCAGCAGTTGAAAGGGATAAGACAGATTTATTGTATTACATATAAAGGTCTTTAAACATACTGTTGAATTAAAGGAAAATTGAAAACTGAATGGTTTTAAAAAGCTTAAAGGTTATGTATACTTGTAAATGTGTAGAAACAAGCTTGGAATACCAGTCTAAATACTTAACATCAGAGATAGGGGTGATCATGGGAGCTGGGAGACAGGGGATGAGAAGGAACTTTCACTGTTTATTCACTTCTATTCTGGTTATATTTGTATAACCAAAATGCATTTATTTACTACTTTCATAGTTTAAAAAAAGCAAACAATGCAAACAAAATTTGTATTGGGCTATAATACAGCTCTTTAATTTACCAGGAAAATTGATCTTTCTTTTCTGCAACCCATATTTTCCATACTTCTTGTAATAAATAAGAGTCATATACAATTTTTAGGTCAAATAACTAAGTGTATGCAGCCCACCAAAGTTATTTTCATAAAGTAGTGCTTTGACCAGGATGCATCTTTAGATGATTACCTGTAGATCTTCAGTCTCCAATATGGTATATAAATATCCCCAGTGGTAATGATGATGATGATGATGATGATGATGATGATGGCAATAATGATAGTCATGATGATCTAACAGTGACCAAACTGTATTTCAGATACTGGTCTAGATGCTTTATGGGTAGTAACTCATGTAATTGTCATAACCACCCTATGAAGTGGACACTACTCTTATTGTCATGTTATAAATGAGGAAACTGGAGTACAGAGAGCTTAAGTAATCTGCCAAGCTCATATGACTCTGAGAGGCAGAACTGGGATGCATAATGGGCTGTCTTTCCAAGGTCTACATGTCTCACCATGATGCTCTTCAGGCACAAACCCAGTTTTTCAGCCTCATTTTTCACTCCCCCTCCAATCTTTCTACCTCCCCCACACACTGTGACTCAGTCCTTGTACTCCAGCATTTTCCAATATCCTGTGTGTTTCTGAGGAACATGGGCTTTTATGTAATCCTGGGAAACACAGCTTGCAGATGCCTGGAACACAGGAGACCTGTAGCTTGTTCTCTGACCACATCATTTCCTCTAATTTCCACATGCTTTCAAGGCTCGGATCAAACACTGTTTCTTCCACGAAGTTTTTCTTGCTTTCTCGGCCTGAATTCCTTCCTCCTGCTCTGTTCCCAAAGCCCCTCTTTGTCACTTCTCTTATACCATACACAGCACATTTGGTCTTTTATAAGCCTTGTTGCTCTTTGTGTTCCCCCTGCCCCCGCCGTTGACTTGACGGTTTCTGGAGGCAAGGGTCAGCTCTGGTTCATCTTCTACAGTGTACTGCCTTAGTACCAACTTTCTCAATTTATTTGAATTGGTGGAATTGTTAAGAAGGATGCTTAATATTTGGATCATTAGAGCCAATTAACTTAGACACTTTCTGAGCAGAGTTTTATGTCTGTACATAAGAACTTAGAGTTCCATTTTAGCAAACGAATGTGTTTAAAAATTATCAGAACTGTTTCATGTGTAACATGTTTAAATAATAATAATAAATAATAATGCTAATAATATTGGTAGTAATAGATAAAATTTATTTAACACTTAAAATGTGCCAGTACTTTAACTGTTTCACTTGACATTTGAACAAATATTTGAGGTTGGCACTATTAAATCTCTTTTTTCTTAATGGAAAAGCTCAGGCTTGCATAGGTTAAAATATGTTGCATGGGCTCAAAGAGGTAGTCAGAGTCTGAGTCAGGATGTGAAGTCTGATTGGTCTGATTCTAGAGCCAAAATTGATCTTTCTTTTTCCTAATGCTGACTTCCAGTAGTGTGCATTGAAGCATCAGGGTGCAGCATTGTGTAGTGGGATCAGCGCAGGCTGGGGCTCAGGTAACAAGTCTAACAGTCCTGGTTCTTCAATTAATTACATAAACTTTGGATTGTCCATCAACATCTTTAGGTCTCATTTTCCCAAAGTGCTGAGGTGGGTTTGGGTAGTGGATCAATAAATATCTCAGGTCCCCACCAATTCTAGTCTCTGATTCTCAGAAGGAGCCAAAGCCTCTTTGACGTTTACCAAGTGTTACATATGGCACGTGTCAACAGCTGTGAAAATTTTATTTAATCCACTGTGTTTATTTTCTTCAACATAAAGGTGAAATATTTTTACATTTTCCCAATGCATTTCTCAGTAATAACATAGCCAGTAAAAATATTTTTGTTCGTGTAGAGCAGTGCTGTTATATCTTAGCCAAAGAAAAAGCACACTATTATAAACTGGTGGAGAAAAAAAGCCTCATTTGTTATCAAGAAGGAGCAGAAATATAGCAATTATTATACTGCCCATTCCCTAATTTGACTTAAATTAGTGACTTTAAGTTATCAGAGGTTATGAAATATACCGTATGTGCACATAGGAGACAAAAATATTGCTTGCTAGTACCTACGTTTATGACATTAATCTATCTCTCAATGATCTAATATAAAATAAACCATTTGAAAGCAATTTCGTTGAAATACTTTCAGAAATGTTGAAATGAAAATATTAATCTTTTGGAAGTGTCATGCTGGATGTGTTTTTTTTTTTTTTTTTTTTTTTTTAATCCCAGGAAGATGGGTTAGGGAGTGCTGAGAATAAAGAAACAGTCAAGAAGATGCAAAACCAAGAGGTAAAGATGTCAGCCCATAACCAAGAGTGCTATTTCCTTTTTGCCTTCCTCCTTTCCTCCCTCCCTCTCTCTTTTTGTCTTTCTGCTTCCTTTCTCTCTTCCTTCCATCTACAGATATTTCGGCAAACCTATGCTAAATAAAATACTATGCCAGACACAGGCATACAGATGTGAAACAAAGCAAGGCCTTATCCCTTGGAGCCTAGAGACTGTCCATAGAGGTGGGTTCGTTTCTTTAGAGGGTAATAGAGTGAAGGGTCCATACTTCGTCTACTCATGGATACTCACGTTAGCCTGGTGCCTATTCAACAGGTCCTTTTAAATTTTTCTCTGCCTGTTGAGCAGTGACACTCCTTCACGTTAGCATACTTTCTTACTCTTACTCAGTGTACTTTCTCCTTAACCACACGTAAATAAATAATAGGAAAGCTAATTTAGTCTTTTAAGAACACTGAAAAATGTTCAGTGTATGGGATTAAAGTCATTCCAGAAAAATGTAATTGGGGCTGGGAGTGAATGCGTTTTTCTACCTCTGATGCACAGGTGTATTTTATACCTATCTATATAGTTTCTTTGCAATAGGAAGAGAGGACAATTGTACCTCAATTATGATGAAAACTCTTCAATAACTTGTTACTCCACCTAAAATAAAATCCAGTCTGCTGTCTGAGGTCCAGGATGATCTAGCCGTTTCTGCTTCTGCTTCATCTTGTCTCCTTTCTGTACCTTCATTATGCCATAGTCTTTTCCAATGTCATCATCCCAAACTGCAGTGTTGATTTCATTTTTTGCCATCATATTACAGTTCCTATCTGGTTTGTATTTGCTTACTTGTTTATTATTTGTTTCCTCTGTAAGATGCAAGCTCCGTGAGGGACTCTGTCTCTCTTGTTTGCTATTATGGCCAAAGGGCCTAGCATAGACGTCTGGTACATATTGGCTCAATAAATGAATGAATGAATAAATGAATGGGAATACTCATTTGAAACTTAGACAAAAACACAATGGTCAGTATTCTACAAGATGGAATAAGTTGTTAAGGGTATGAATTGGAAGTGACACAGCTTGGGTTCCAATCCCAGTTTTATCATTTACAAACTATGTGACCTTGGGGGAAATCACTTCCCCTATCTGTGCCTCAGTTTCTAGAGAATGAAGATAATAATGGTATCTACCTCAAAGTTTGTTGTGATTATTAAAGTAACACCTTTAAAGTACTTGGACCAGTAAATGCTAAAGAATGGTCAGGAGGTTTCGTATTCAAGAATTTCAGAAATGTTTATCAACCACTGTTTGAATGCCAATGAAGGTTTGGAGGTAGAGGGTCCAGTGGCTCTTTGCTTAGTCCGGGGTGTGAACCTGAGAGCTGGCAGTCCTTGCCAGAGCTGGGAGGACCATAGAAGTCCCTCCCATATGGCTGGTCTGGGACATCCCGAATGTACATGGCCCTGTCTGGCTTTATGGATAGAAACAATTGAAGGCTATCCACACATAGGTGCAGTGTGGATCTGGCTATCAGTGACAGTATTTCACTAACAGTTCAGAGGGAAGTAGTGGCGAGATAACTCAGCTAATGCCTGCCCCCAGCTGCCAGCTTCCAGAGCGTCAGGGGTCTGCCAGGCAGAAATGACAAGACATTGACAGTTTTTAGACTCTACACTGCAATTTGATTCATAATCAAGGTTTGTAACAGGCTGGAAGTGATTCATCAGTTCATTTTTGCAGATAAACGAGCAGTCCCTTGTTTCCTTGGAAACTTGGACCTGAGCATATGTAGCTCAGAATGTGCACCCTCATGTTTTCAATTGAGCAGATACAGGGTGAGTTTCTCCCAAGAGATTCAATATGTTGCCTTAAACAGAAGAAGCTAGAATAGGAGAGCATTGCCATATTAAAATTGGATGCTACAGACATGGCTAGATCTCTCAAAACACAGTAATGCTGAATAAAAGAGACAGACACTCTTAATCTGGCCCTCACTGGTTTAGCAATTTGCATAATTTATTTTTCTGAATTGAAAAGGTGTATGTACTTCTTGAAATATTCCTCTGTATACATTTAGAATGTCTGATGTTTACACTGCTTACTCTTTGGGGATCTTCATGAGCTAAAATCAAGCTCTAAACCCCTATTTCTGCATAGTGGCATATAGGGAACTAGATAGATAAATTCTTGTTCTGGAATATTTATGACAAACATGAGGCAATGTTAGCTTTTTAAAATGAAGTCTTAAATATAGGATTATTTTTAGTTCCCAAGATGCCCCCAGTGCTTCCCCCAGCTTAGAGTTCTCTGAAACTTGCATGTTTTCCCGTAGCATGTTTAAAATGCCTGCTACTTTCTACTAGTAATAAAAGCTTCTTTTGTGTTAGGCAACATGCTTCTGTATACCATCTTTCAAATTCTCTTGTTTTTTCATTTAGCAAATGAGATTGATGTTCAGAAAAACATCATTTTTAAGTGGTGAGGCCAGAAGTTGAGCACAGGTGTATCTGAGTCCCAAACCTGTGCCTGTTACTCAGAACCTACTTTATCTACTCTGATAAGGCAGAGTGGAAGGATGGGGTGTTCTGTTTAATTAGCATTCTGGTTAATAAAAAGTCACAGATCTATCATTTATAATTTACTAGCAGCTACAATATTAGAATAGGGCAAGTGAGTGGCAGGAAGATAGTAACTCAATGTGAGCTGAAAAACACTTAGCATGAGTAAGAGTCAGAGGTGCTACAAAATAGTATGGGTATCATGTGAAGTTGTATTCCCCCTCTCACTGGGTCTGTAATTAGAGACTAAAATACCACATGGAAGGCATGTAGTAGAAGAGGTTTCTGCTCTTTTGTGAAAGATGATGTTGGAGTTGCTTAACGGTTATAAGACTATGAATCTAGATAACAGAGACCACAGTGGGTGAGATTTAATCTTTGCTGATTCAGAAGGTACTTCAAGGCTTTTCAGTACTTCAAGGACATCACTATGACCATCAATTATGAGTCCTGAAATGTGAGGAAATATTGGATTTCTGGCTAAAAGAAGGCCAGCTAAGACAAACTTTTTTTTTTTTTTTGATTCTTTTAAACTATTGCCAGAAACCAAAGTTACTCCTAGATCTGGAGTCTGCAAACTTTTTCTTTAAAGGGCCAGTTAGTAAATATTTAAGCTTTGTGTACCATATGGTCTCTGTCATAGCACTTGACTCTGCCATTATAGGATGAAAATGACTATAGACAATATGTAAATGAATGAGCATGGCTAAGAATGTTTTTATTTATAAAACTATTTGGTGATGTAGATTTACAAATTTCCAATCCCTGCTCTAGATTAAACATCCTAAAATTGTCATACATATTTCCTTTTCTAGTGGTTATACAAAAAGTCAAACCTAAAAACCTAATCACAGTGGTTTAAGATCATCCAAGAGGCTTTTTCTCTTCATGTATATCAGACATAATGCATCAAAGATCATACCGTGTCAATTGATTTCCTTGAAAAAGAGAACCAATAGAAGAGGTGTATTTGGAAGCGACTTCCAACATTTAAAAAACTACTTGGAAAAAAGAGATCTCAGAATAGCATCTGGGAAATTAACTAGGACCATCAATTGTGCTGAAATAATCACCAAGGACTTAGTTGACACATAGCCAATGTTCAATATGATGACTGTGGCCAAGAAGTATTTGTGAAAGTAACTACAAATGAATTTAGAGGAAATTGTAATTTTCCCCTTTAGTTATTTAAGTGATAGGAAACCCATCAAAATGATGACAAATGTTACAAGCTGACTTTGCTCCATGGAAATGATGTTCAAATAATACAGTGCCTGAGCACCTCTGCCTAATTACCTAGGCACTATAGTGACAGATAGTTTAGAAATATTGAGGTAGCTATTGATAAAGCACGTGGAAAATGTGAATATTCTTCAAATTTCTGACAGCGGAGATGGACACGGAACTCCTGGTTTAAATGGAGAGATCATGGCTTCTTTCCTGGATTTAGCTCATTTCAGGTCCATTGAGCATGCGTTAGAATCAGTCGTGGTTTTTCAATGGGACATCATTTTTACCCCTGATTTAGAATACAGTAAACCACTCTTTTTTTTTTCTTTTTAAAGAAAGAAAGCTTGCCATTGACTTACGATTTAAAAATATCTAGCATATGAAGAAGGCATGCTCACAACATTCAAAGCAACTTTACACAGAGGAAATTCTGGGGTAGGGGTATCTCTGGAGCTGTTACTTATGAAAGTCTGGATTAGCCATGTGACCTCTCAGCCTCATTTTCTTCAAGTTTAAGATGAGGTCAACAATATGTAGCTCAATGTCCATTGTGGGGATTAAGTGATACAACATTTGGGGAAACATTCTGTTCTACAAAATAGATAAAACTATGGCTATGATTAATGTTACCAAATGACTTAAAAAATGGCTACACTAAGAATATTTAGGCAAAACAAAAATTAATTCAATGAAAATTAATTAATTCACTTAATTCTCTTCTTTCCTAAAAAAAAATCTGCTTTGGGTAAAAATAATTAATGGAGTATCCAGGTGTCAGGATAGTCACAGTTTTCATATTAATAAGGATCACACTACATGGAATTTTTCTGACTGTGGCTCCATTTAGAAATCTTAGAAATTGGTGATTCCTTTCTTGACTGAGTGCATGGGGACTTTCCTTTTGGCATCCTGTCCAGAGGGATTTATTGGCTTAGTCTTTGACTATCCATTTCTGTGGCCACATTGAAAAATGTTTACTTCCAACTAGTTAAATTCATGATTCTGCTTGTGTAAAATTCCTTGTGTCTGTTTCCTAATGAGAAAAAAGCCAAGTCGATAGACCTGGGTTGGTGAGGCCCTGAATAATCTATTTTTTTCTATTAGTATTTCAAGTAAGGCAAATCTAGAGTTATTCAAGTCATAATGTTTTACATGAAAGCTTGCTATTTAGTTGGCTAAATATTTAGTTTTAGTTGATAAAATAGTAAATATATATATGTATATAATTACATATAAGAATCATACAGGATAATATATACATACTATATAGGAATCAGGTGGCTTATCTTAACCTGAAAGAAAAACTGCAATAAATTATTACTTAAATGTGAATTCTTCCACAAACTTTCTTCCCTTTACAGTCTGTCTCTGAACTACACACAGATCTTGGAATAATTTTCCTGCTTAGGTTCAACTCTTCAATAACTAAAAATCCATAGATCCTGCAGTTTATTCTGTAACAAATTTCGATTCCTCCAGTTGTTATTTTTACATTAGAAACAGAGTTAATGCTTAATGGGGACTTGGTCTGTGTGAGATGGTGTGCTAAGTATCTTTTTTTTTTTTTTAATGTTTATTTATTTTTGAGAGAGAGAGAGAGAGAGAGAGAGCGAGCTTGAGCGGGGGAGGGTCAGAGAGAGAGAGGGAGACACAGAATCTGAAGCAGGCTCCAGGCTCTGAGCTGTCAGTACAGAGCCTGATGGGGGCTTGAACTCACAGACTGTGAGATCATGACCTGAGTCGAAGTTGGACACTTAGCCGACTGAGCTACCCAGGTGCCCTAGTGTGTTAAGTATCTTACTTGAAAATTTTTTCACCTTTATAACAACAATATCTACCCTGGGGAGTAGATATTATTACTATTATTTTAAAGGTGAGGAAACTAGGGGCACCTGGGTGGCTCAGTCGGTTAAGCATCCGACTTCGGTTCAGGTCGTGATCTCACAGCTCATGAATTCGAGCCCCCCATCGGGCTCTGTGCTGACAGCTCAGAGCCTGGAGCCTGCTTAGGATTCTGTCTCCCTCTCTCTCTGTCCTTCCCCTGCTTGCACTCTGTCTCTCTCTCAAAAATAAATAAACATTAAATTTTTTTTTTAATTTAAAGATGAGAGAACTAAATATTAAGGAATAAAATTGTTTAAGGACATACATTTAATGGGTGGTATAGCCAGTATTCAAACCTAAGGCAGTTTGACATGAATGTATGTATGTATCATATAATATATATTGCATATGTTCTATGTATTATATGTTGTATATGTGTGCCATATTGTATGTATGTATAGATGTATTTGTAATATATGCCTAAATATGTACGATATGCATACACACATACATATATATTTCATGAACACATAAATAAAATACCCCAGCTCATTGCAACTGCAGCATACAATTTACATGGTCACTTACATGTTTTTTGCATTTCTACAAAGGAATTTGCAATGAAAGCCATTAAATAGGATGCAATTTGTAAGCCTTTCATTAAATAATGATTCTCAGCTGGATTTCTGAGAAGGGAATACTAATGCAACCATATGTAACTAGCATTGCAAGAAATTAGCGTTGCTGATTTAGTCTTGAATCAATCATTTTAAGCTATGCATTAGATTCTTTGCTGATATGTTTCTGTCTCAGACAACTTAGCACAAATTGTGTGCTGAATACAGTCATGTTCAGAGTATAATTTTTGTGAAATACCACTAACATTTCAAGTTTCTTGGATTTGGTAGGTAATGATCAAATCCATATGCAGAAAGTAAAAATGCTGCCACTCAGGGTCCAGTGGCTAATTACTAATCTCTAACATGTATTTCTCGGGCATGAGGTTAGGCGGTAAGTCAAGTTTCCAATGCCAACCAAAGTTAGATTTCTGAACATGGGAGCTGGAATGAGTTAGGGTGTGGGTGTGGCTGCTGTGTATTAAAGTCTCTAAAGCCCTAATCTGGTTGCCAAGATTTGAAAATGTTTTGAGACATTTTGAGGTTTTCCTGGAAACTGTGTTATTGGGCCAGTTCTACCGCATTTTCTCCAAGTTTGAAGCAATGAAGTATGCTATTGTCCATGCTTATTTTATTAGTCACAAGAAGCTGTTTTAATAACAATGATGATCAGAGTTTTAGCTAAGAGAGATCATGAGAGAAGAAGCAGAAGAATTCTAAAGACCTAGATAAGTTAGGTCTTCTGGGGGAGAAAATGTGCTAAGAAGCCTTAGTTGGTAAGGCATGCCAATTTGTTGCCCCTCCAGGGTCTGAACTGCTCCCTTTAGACAGAACTCTATGGAACCTACAACCATAATTGTATTTGATTGTTATTTATCTTAACTTTATTTTATTCTATAATAGCTCCCTTCCCCTACTTATACTTTGACTAATTGGTTATTTTTATTCTGAGGAATGACATTGGTGTATTGCTTTCTCATGGTGTCATTTAACTGGTTTTTCTTTTTCCTGCCTACTAGTGATTGATTAGATTATGGTTCAGAGTTTTGACCAAGAATTCATAGGTAATGCTGTGTCTTTCCTATTGCATCATCTCCATAAACACATAACATCTGTTTAATCAATCAGTGAGTGGCTTCCTAGGTGGCGTCCCTCTGCTCCATCCATTATAAAATTTCCTGTAAGTCTTTCACCTAATGATTTTGGCAGCTATAGATGAAGGCTACCTTGATCCATTATTTCATTAGGTAGTACTAAAATGTTTTAGAATAAAGTCTATTCCAGCTAAAAGGAGAATGTGAGGTTGGTGACACCTCCTGAGAAAAAGCCAAGGACACTATACAGGGACAGCACAACAGTACAGAACAACTAAACAATATGATTCAATTGGACAAGCTTATAAGATATAGTCAACATTCTCAAGTATATGTGATAAATATATTTGCCAGTGGCAGCAATAAGAAAACCTCCAGGCTGGTGGAGAAGCCAAAGCCCCAACACAAAATTGCTCACAGTAAAGGCTCAAGAACAGAATGGTCTTAATCTTTATGCTCCTTGATGTGTCTTCTAGTGGAGTCCAGGTGGTTTCAGTTTCATCCAAGCCTCAAATTCCAAGGAAGATAACAAGGTGACTGTCATATCTCATTTTATGAATGTTGTACATCTAATTCTTCCAAGGTAAATATTTCGTTAAAACCAAACAAATTGTAGAGGCCAAATTGCCTTGCTGTTTCTTAGTATATTTATCCCATAATAACAGCCATCAATATCGGTGGTTTGAATGTCTTCAAAAAGAAACAACTACTAACAAAAATAAAACAAAGCAAAACAGGTTTAGGATCTGTTTTTTTAATTATTATTATTATTCATGCCTTTCTGCCTTTCCCAACTGATATTCCTCATCTCTACCATAGACAACAGAAAATTATTTGAGTGACTATTTTCTCAGTTATCCCAAGGATGGTTCATAACCAGCAGCACTCTGGATTCATAGGAGAGAGGGGAATTCATTACTTAAAGTAAAAGTCTAAAGGCATTAGGCCTTAATTCTCTTGTGGGACCCCAATGGAGAAAGGCTGCTAAACTGTAAATACTTAAGCATCTTGGTTAGCCTGAAAGATCCTTGAAAACATTTCTTGTTCATCTTTGTCTTCACCATGTTGCCTAGCTCAGCACCTCGTCCATAGCAAGTAATCAAATAACATTTGACATTCATTGAATAAGTGTTTGATTAAGCCTAGATACACGGCCTTGGTTGTCATAGTCCACAGAACTTGCTCTTTTGCAAGAAACATAAAAATAGTGCCAACATTTCTTATTGCTCTCCTTTCCAAACATTTCTGTCCCTTTCTTCTTTTATTTTCTTTATAGAACTTATTGTCCAACAGAACCTATATTTTTACTAATTTTTATATTTCCCTCCAGTAGAATAAGTATTTTTTTGTTTTGTTCACTGCTTTTCTCCCACAGTGTCTAGGTTAGTACCTGGCACAAATGTATAATGATAAATATAAGAATAATAATATTATAAAAATATAATAATATATTATATGAAATATTATAATATGAAATAATATTGAATAATTTCAATTCAATATTCAATTATTGAATAATTCAATAATATTCAATTTTCATATTGAAATAATATGAAATATATATGAAATAATAAGTATATAAAATATATTTAAAATAATAAAATAAAATAAAAAATAATAAGATTTAACAACATAATAAAAATAAATATGTAAGGAACAAATGAATGTTCTGAGTATTCCTTCTTATATGAAATGTATGAATGGCATGCTTTCTGTCCATTTCTTTAACTCCATATATGTGTATATTGCCCAAATATTCCCAAATTCTTTTGTCTTTATTTTCAATGTCTAATAAAACAACTCAAACCTATTTCCTGTGTAACTATAGGAAACCCTATCCCTGAATTATTTTGCTGATTACTGGTAGGTGCCTAGACGTCCCATTCATTGTCTATCACTTCTCTTCCTGGGCCTATCCCAAAACTGCTCTATTATTGCCATTCGCTCCCCAGGTAGTGCTTGGGGAGGCTATGGCTTTTTCTTCCCCTGACTTCTCCCTGAATACAAATACAACTTCTACCTCTATTTCCCCAGTTTCCGTAAAAGTCGCATTAGATTGCCATGATTAACCACCTTTACTGAGGATTTGGGGAAATCATAAGAGCCACTCAACATAGACAACTCTGGAACAAACAGTGCAGGTCATGAGGTTTGTTGGTCACAATCTGTCATGAGAATCACCTGCTGGCCATTTCTTTCCTGGGACCTAGGTTGTCTGTTATGTTTGTGGGGCCCATGCCCTCTATGTCAGTCTCCTTCCCCCTTTTCTCTTTTCTGGTCTATACACTTAGTCCTTCTCAAAGGCCTGAACTATTTTTTTTTTTCTCCTCAAATTGCTGGTTACTTTCCATTGCTAATGGCTTTCCTTCTAGACCTGGCTTTAAGACTTGCCTTTGAAAACTAAAAGAGCCCATTTCATTTCTCCAATGAAAACAAATCATTCCCCCATTTGATACATTCTCCTGCCACTTTCAGAGTGTGACATAATGTCCTTGTTTTACCCTGGGTTCCCTCTGGAGAGCAGAGTTCCCTCTTTTTTGGAAGTGATCCTAGGGAACAAGAAATGGGATTTGAAGAGTAAAACAGTTCAAGGGTGCAATACTGAGCAGGCCACCAATGTAGTTAACACACTCAATCCTTCTGGCACTTTCTGAGGAACTGTGCAGACATGTTTCAGAATCCTCTCAAAGAACAGAAGGGGAAAGCCTTTAGCCGCTCTTGACACTTCTGGGCACATAATGGATATCTGCATGTGTGACTGTCAGCTGGGTATCACAGAATCAGAGGATCTCCAGGGCATATGCCATATGATTGAGAGAGGCACTGCAGGGTATCCCTGTGTAAGACTGGCTGCCAGAGCTGTGGCTGGGATAAAAGGCAGGCTGAAAGCATAGAAGGTGGTGCCCCCACATTGTTAAATACAAAATTTAACACTGGGCAGGAACTCAGAATTTCTACGCCGTTACTGACTGCATGAACTGGGACAGATCCCTTTACTTCTCTGAGCTTACATTTCTTCAAAATAAATAATGCCTTATTTCAGAGGATTATTGAAGTTCAGAGATAATTTAACTAAAACATAAAACTGTGAAGTCAAGCAGGTAATATGTATCCCAAATAGATTTATTATAATATATACACTTAATGTTAAAATCTTACATGACTACCCAAATCAAAGTCAAGGAATAATAAATCATTTCTGTAGTAGTAGGCAATCAGATTTCCTTGAAGGGGATGCTGATCCTTACTGTGGCGGGGGCGGGGGGGGGGTAGGTTCCCACATTTGCATTCTTTTCATCCAGAGAATATATGTGGAGTGTAGATGCCCAATTACCTGAAGAGGGCCTTGAACCCATGGGAGCAGATGTATGGCAAACGTGAGGGCATATTTGAGCCTCCTTGATGTGCAGAAACTTCATGCAGTGTTGGTGCCTTAACAACAGACACACTTAGGGCTGTAAATGAAGGAAGGTTGAGTAGCAATGTGGGAATGATCCTTCCTAAAGGCGAAAATCTATCCTGTCAAGCCAACCACCACTCAAGGCTGTAGGCTCTTGCACTTCAGAGCAACATAGTTGTCACACTCTCCCATGGGTACTTGTGGAAAGGTTAGCAATTGAGGGAAGGGATCTGACTGAAGCTTCAAGCTGAATATTGGAAAAGTAATTTATTATTCTTTCCAGGAAGTAACACATGTAACAAAACCATCACTGAAGTTTGCCTAGACAGGTATAGAAACAAAGAAAAAAAAAAAAGTTAGAGAGGGAGGAAGCCAAACCATAAGAGACTCTAAAAAACAGAATAAACTGAGGGTTGATGGAGGGTGGGAGGGAGGGGAGGGTGGGTGATGGGTATTGAGGAGGGCACCTTTTGGGATGAGCACTGGGTGTTGCTTGGAAACCAATTTGACAATAAATTTCATATTAAAAAAAAAAAAAAGAAACAAAGTCCATCAAGATATACCCAGGCAAATCTGGATTTGTTTCTCAAAATACTATCATGAGGCATAAACTGAGCTGCCAGGCCAAGGTGAGGCCCATCCATTAAATGCTGCTAAAAGTTTTCTCTTGTCAGAAGTTCCAGGGAAGGAGCAAAATGATAAAAAGTGCCACATATTCTTTAATTGTTGTGTATTTAAAATACTAGAAGTTTTTGTTGCAGTTACTAAAAACATTAAAAGAGTAGTTCAGACTCCCACAGTCTATAATTAAAAAAAAAATCAGCTTTTGTAAACATAGTTAGGTTTGCCTGAAATCAAATCCTTTACAAAACAGGACAGTTGGCATTGTTGTCAATTACTGGTCACAGCAAGATACCTGTGACCGTTTCTGTCAATAAGTAAAAACACTGTGCTAAAAGTCAGTTCTTTGGGTAATTCTGGAAGCAAATGAGTTATTTGGGCTTTGGCTTGGTTAGTTTATGTCATTTCTCTAATTCTTTTACTGTGATTCTTTATTATTTATTTAAGGAAGTCTGTATCAAATGTGTTGACACAATTAACACTATATACTTATAAAATATTTATTAGTTTTAAAAGTTCTTTAATATTTGTTAATCTCATTTTTATATGTCTTGATATTTCAGTTTGAAGTGTCTTTGTGTGTATATGTGCATACACATGTGTCCATGTGTGTGCATTCGTGGTTGAACATATAAATAGAAAAACCTCATGAGATCATCTCATCTACAAGGTATTATTTCAGCAGAACTGAAAAACTTTTCTTCCATCAATGCGCTTCTTAAATCACTAATTCTCAGAATTCCAGTTTTAGTGGTTCATTGCTTGGGCTCAAGTGTTAGTCCTTCGTAATTCCTCTAAGCAAGGTGATACCTAAAGTCATATCATACATTGGATGTCTATGAGCTAGTTTGTCAGAAACATTTAGTTTGAAGGAGGTGAATAGCTTGTAAGGGCATTGGGAACCCAGAGGGCTGAAGTGGAGTTACCACTGAAGAATGGAGTATGGTAAAAGACACAGAGAGGATGGACTAGAAGAATCTATGACCTGTAGTTCTCACTGCCCTCTACATAACTCCAAGGGGATGCAAATTAGAAACTATCAAACTGACAAAACTTACACTTTTTTCCTCACACAAATGACGTCCTATCCTCAACAACTACTCTGTTGTCATAGCCATCAAAAAATGGGGAAGGCAGGGCACCTGGGGGGCTCAGTTGGTTGAGCATCCAACTTCGGCTTAGGTCATAATCTCACAGTTTGTATGTTGCAGCCCCGCGTCAGGCTTGCTGCTGTCATTGCAGAGCCTGCTTTGGATCCTCTGTCCCCCTCTCTCTGCCCCTTCCCCACTTGCTCTCTCTCAAAAATAAATTAAAACAAACAAACAAACAAATGAAAAACCAAAAAAGAAATGGGGAGGGAAAATATCACTCTTGGAAGGGTGACAAGATAGAGCAGGAAAGAATCCCCATGGCCTGACCCAAAGGGGAGAGGAACGGAAGCCCTTCTGGTTCTCACGGACTGTGAAGAGAAAGTCAGAGATGGGTTGGGGCTCATCTTCTGAGTTTTCTAAAGAAGGCTGAGGCAGAGTGCCAGGCAAGGCATGATCTGACCTATTAGTATGGGAGGCCGAGTGTCCTTAGAACACTGAGTATGAAACATGTGAGAATGAGCCAACATTCACCAAGTACCAAATGAGACCCTGCAGCAGACAACAGCCCAAGAATCATGTGGAGATCCACCATACCAATTGAGAAAAAAAAAAAGGTGTGGGGGAAGAAACAGCTCTCACCAGAGGTTGAACTGTTAAAATTAGAAGAAAGGGGGTGGGGCACTGGAGGAATTTTATGATAACTGAAGAAAATAAATATGCTACAGTTTTCCAGCACACCTGTGTCATGTGGATAATTTTATGGCAACAGCAACAGTTTTCAAGGAAAATATGTACCTTTGTAGATCTTGTCCATGTCATTCTAGGTGTTCTAATGGGAAGAATTCTAACATATCTTTATTCCAGGAGCAAATTATAATGCTTTCCTCACTTTCTTAAAGGAAAGAAATAATAAATCAACCTTATGTGATCTGTCTCTGTCCTTAACACAACTTACAATTTTGTGAGATTTGATGAGAGGCAATAGTCATTCATGATGACTGTTATGTTCTCTCAAGAACATAATGCCAGAAACTTGGAAAACTTACGGTTTTTTGGAAATCCTAATTCTGATGACTAAGCTAGTCTTATGTGTTGGGGCCACTGCATAGCTTCTAAGTGAAAGCAAGATGGTGGCAATTTTCTGAATAGGCCCATTGATGGAGGACTCAGGCTCCCTATCTTTAATGGCTGTGACTTGGGTGTCTGGTAGTGGGTGGCAATAAAAGTTATTTGAGATGTCACATTATACAAAATAATAATGACTTTTAAAAAAGGTGTGAATTGAAATGAAAAGACTGCACCTCTGAAGTTTCAAGACAAGCTATGCAATATAAATAATCAACATATCATTTGGCTTCAGTTTGAGTCCTAATTCTAAACAGCTTACACATTTTCAAGTCAGAGTTACAGGAAAAACATTGATAGCTAAATAAACAGAGTGAGTGCATGATTAATGTTTAAAATAGTAAACACTTCACATTTGTAGCATTCCTTCAACAGATTGGTCCGGGAGACCTTGTTTTCATTCCTGCTCTGCAATCTGCGTTTTATTTATTTATTCTCTTTATGTTGAATTCCTCTCTTTTAATTTACCTTTCATCTTAATTTACTCTAGGGGGCAAAGTGAAAATGTCTAAAATAAGTGAAAAATCTAAAACAATTAGAAAATTTAAGACTGAGCTATAATCAACTCTAAGAACATTACTGCCTTTTCCAGCAGGATGAATTGTAGGCAATAAAAAGATACCATTAGTAGCTATTTTCTTTAGACTTTTAAAGACTCATAAAGCTTCATCTTATATTTCTAACAAAGAAATAAAATCATTCAGGAAAATGTTGAGGGTAAGAAGAGGTGAGGTCTTTTTGCTTATTTGTACTTTGTTAGGAGTTACGTAAAAATATAAGAAGAGTGAGGAGTTCTAAGGGGGGATTTCCCCTCACAGATCCCAGCAGCCCTAGCCAAGATGTGTTCACATTGTGTGATACTGAGTATCAACTAAAATTCAGCCATTGACCTATTAGGAAAAAAAAATTAAGAAAGACATGTGATTTCTGTGTTTTTTAAAGATCAAAAAAAGAGCTGGCCTAGAAATTATTCAGAGATAATGCTTGAATCATATTGGATTTCAGATGTGCTCTACCGATCTACTTTTTGAATGGAGAGAGCAAAAGGTCCTGTGCAGAAATCCTTAGTGTCCATGATTGGGTTGATAAATGCTGAGCATGTGGGTACATTTTACAAAATGTTAGCCACTGCCTCCCAATGGGAGAAGGATAGGGATATGTGATCCTGACAGTTGTTGGCCATATGTCCTATGTCCTGGTTACTCAAAATAATTTCCATGAGTAGAAGTTTTGATCCCTTCCAGAGTCAAGATAGGCCCAGAACACAAATGCAGAGACCTCTTATTCATGGGAGAATTAACCAATGTAAGGATGGTCTAGGTGTGCACATTCTGTGCATCTCTCTGGTTCTTCCTTTGTTCAGTGATATGCCTTCTTGGGATACTACCGATATACTGTTGTGTTGCCCAACATCCTCCTTGGTCAAAGGTTTACCTTTGGGAGATAGTTTTGAAAATATCTGTTCATGATCCATTTGTCATTTTCCTATGTGATGTCTTTATGTCTGTAAAAGTAAAATCAAGTGTAATTCTTAGAAATCAACAGCCCATAAAAGAAACAAGTACACTTGATCACAGACAGAACTTTCCTGAGTCTGCCACTTTCCAGCAAGTGGAGTACCCACAAAGGAACATTTGGGTTCCAGGCTATTATGCTTGGTGGGAAGTCCTTGTGACGCAGCCAGAGGGTGCAGAAACCTAGATATTTGCAGACCATTAAGCAGACCATGTAATGGAGATTAACAGATATTTTCCCTCATCATCTGAAGGATATTATGCTTGATACTGTGTTTAGACAACTTGAAAAGCCACTTATGTGCAGATTGTAAAACAGCACTCAGACAAAATAGGTGTTTATAGAATTGGTCTGAAAGGCCAAGGCATGCCATACCCTCCCTCCTTCTCACCCTCTTCTGAGAATTTGCTGAGCACCTATTTTAGCCATGTATTCTGGGGACCAAAAGCATGAATCATTCCTTGAGGAATTTACAATCTAGGGTGAGTACAGACCTGTCAAGACCAAGCTATGAAGAACAAGGCAAACTAGAATGAAACAAAGCTTATAATCCTGAGGTGAACCATAGGTTATCGACATGCTGAAGTAAGACTAATCTTCTAGGAAAAAATTCTTCTAGAAGGTGTGTTTTGAAAGATGTGTATGAAGGATTTCAATAGATATGAAAAGGAAAAGGTTTTAAGTCAAGCTGAGGGAATAATGCACAGTTGAAATGTAGAGAGGGAACTAGGCAATAGCAGAAGACCAACTTGAAATGTGATTGGAGATCAGTGTGTTGAGGAATGGAAATATTTCTTTAACAAACACTTTTCTAGCACTGGTGATGTGTCAGGAATTCATAGCAACTTACTGATGTCTGTGCTATTACTATCCTCATTTTACAGATGAGAAACCTGAGGCTCAGAGAGGTTAACTGGTGATGCACCACAGCCAGCAAGCCTCAAACCTGGATTCATGCCCAGGCTCTCTGGCTCCAGTGTCTGTGCTCTTCTTGGTAAGATATGAGTCTCAGGACTTTGTACCATGTTCTTTATTCAATGAAGAGTCTTTGGCTGCTTTTTAAGGGGTTAATGATCTAATATAGGTGCTGGGAAATCATTCCAGTAATGGAATGATAGTTATATTAGAAATCACCAACACCGGCGCAGAGATCTTAAGCAGAAGAGAGTTTATATTTGTTGAAGCTTATTACATTAAAGGCAGTGTACTAGCCATATCTTGTGCATGCGCTGAATTTCCCGGTTTTCACCTTGGGTGGAAAGAAGTCATGTTAAAGGGAATAACTTCTACTTCACCAGCTCTTACCCCTAACTGCTGTTTTGGGACCTCATTTCCTCCCCCTCTCCCCCTGCCTCAGTCTTCAGGCATTTGGGAAGCTTCTAAGGGGTCTTTCACATGTGCTTTGGAACGAAGCAGTCATCTACTAGTCCAGTGTTGTCCAATAGAACTGTCTACGATGATGGGTCTGTTACTGAGACTGAGAAACCGAATTTTTAATTTTAATTCATTTTTTAAAAGCAACATATGTGGCTAGTGGTACCATGTTGGACAGAACAACGCAGATTGGTATTTCCTGGGCACTTCTGCTGGTTACCACACTTCTCCCACTGAGTGTTTTTGGGTGAAGCCTCTCTCTCTAAACATGGCAGCTACCTCTGTTGGGAATATCCCTTTCTCCTGTACCACTGCTTCTGATTGGGACTACTGCCAACTCTCAACAGAATCCACTGCTTCTACCAGGCATGGCCACTGCTGCTGACTTCTCCCCACAGTGCTGCCCTAGGGAGAAAGGCAAATCCCCAAAGAGTATATATTGTGCCCCCGTATATTGTAGAAATTTTAGAAAAACAGCTCTTTCAATTTTTACTTTAAGTTATTGACAAGTGTATAGAATGACAAATACCAATATGTTAGGATTAGTCCTCTCAATCAACTTTGAGGTTTGTTTTCAAAGTTTGTCTTCTTGCCAGACCCCCTCCTCTTTGGGATGAATTTTCTTTCAAAGAGCTCTACAGTATGTAAGACATCTAAATTTGAGCAAGTTCAAATCTTGGGCAAATTAAAATGCTAGTTTAGGTGCAGATGAAGTGCTGTGATAAACACAAGTTACCTCATTTAACGCTTACAGCAAAAATACCTCCCCCAATAGAAGAAAAAATGAAACCCTGAGAGTTTAAATAATTTGCCAGAAGTCACCCAGCTTTATATATGGTTGAATCAGGATTCAAATCTAGGTCTCAGGTCTTGATTCAAATCAAGTCCAGCCTCTTTTTCCTTTATAACAAACTGCCCCTCTGTTAAGAGCCCATTGCAAAAAGAAGAGAATTTATAATTATGTAAGAGGTTTATGTGTATGTTATACTGATTTGAAATTTAAGTACATTGAAACGTTTTAAAAAAGAAGGCATGTTTAAGAATAATTAGCTGAGGGTTGATGGGGGGTGGGAGGGAGGGGAGGGTGGGTGATGGGCATTGAGGAGGGCACCTGTTGGGATGAGCACTGGGTGTTGTATGGAAACCAATTTGACAATAAATTTCATATTAAAAAAATAGTAAAATAAAAATTTTTGAGGAGCCTTAAAAAAAAAAGAATAGTTAGCGAATCTCAAACAGTAGGTTAGTGTATAGTTGCAAATTGTTGTTTTCAAAGTAGCTGCTGTTTTGAGCAGCTTTGGGATTTCATGTTTCAAACCCGTTTGGTGTGCACATGGTAAATCAGATATCAGAAATTAATACTAGGTCAGGTGCCTGGGTGGCTCAGTCAGTTAAGTGCCTAACTTTTGATTTTGGCTCAGGTCGTGATCTCATGGTTCGTGGGATGGAGCCCCACGTTGGGGTCTGTGCTGACAGAGTGGAGCCTGCTTGGGATTCTCTCTCTCCCTCTCTCTCTCTCTCTGCCCCTTCCCAGCGCTCTCTCCCAAAATAATAAATAAATAAACATTAAAAAAAAAAGAAAGAAATTTAGACTAGGTGATATTTGGAATGGCCACAACCAAGTCACTCCTTAGAACTAACTAGGAGTTACCAAGGAATCATTCATAGTGCCTGCATTGAACACATTGCTTTTCCATTGTTTGAAAACTTAAGATGTTAAACCCTTTGGGACTGCCACGCTGTTATTGCAGAGATTTGTGGAGGGTCAGCATTGTGGCTACAACTAAATCAGTACACAATTGTTTTGTAAAACAATGACTAAGACTAGAAGACACTGGGCAGTCAGCAAAATCAAAATGCCACTCTCCTTCCCCCCCCCCCACCTGTGTTTTGAATATTTTGAAAACAACAGCACCCCATACTTTGCAGATTTTGCTTTAAGTAGGCTTTCTCCTGGAGTTAAGATCAGGGGAAATCCCACAGGATCTTATAACTAGTATTTTTTTTTAAAAATAATGGACACAGGGTTAAAATTCCTTTGCTAGAAACAAAAGAAAACCTCCCCCCCTCCCCCACCTCTCGCTTGCTCTCAAGAATCCATTCTTTACCTTTTATTTTCTAATTAAGCAAACTTCAGTTATTTCACATAATAATGATCTTGCAAAGTTTGAAATTCAGCTGGGAAGATCTAGTTCATAGAGGGCAGATAATTTGTTGTATCCCTTCCACCAGGATATGTTAAGACTGATCATATCATCCATTATCTTGTTCTCTTTGCTTTAGTCATATATTACATAGAGTTATCTGGGCAACAAATATATTTTCCAGTATTTTTTGGTAAGCGACAACTTTCAGATGCTTTGAAAAACAATGCAATATCCCCACACACGATTTATCACCATGCCATTTGTACTTTTGGTATACACATTTTTAATTATAAGTCATGTAGCATTGCACCATTACCTATGCTGGGTATTACAGAGCTAAGTGGTACAAGTGAAATATTTCTGCTTAATCAAATCTTTTTTTTAAATTTTTTAAATGTTTTTATTTATTTTTGACACAGAGAGAGAGAGACAGAGCATGAGTGGGGGAGGGGCAGAGAGAGAGGGAGACAGAGAATTTGAAGTGGGCTCCAGGCTCCTAGCTGTCAGCACGGAGCCTGACGCGGGGCTCGAACTCACGGATCACGAGATCATGACCTGAGCGGAAGTCAGATGCTCAACCGACTGAGCCACCCAGGCGCCCCTTCAAATCTTATTTAATAAATGATATTACCTTAGGCCACCCGTTTGGTTTCACACCAAATAAAAGCCTTTTTATTTGACGTGAAGACAAAAGAACTTCCTAGTGTCACCTCTGGCATATCTATTTCTCCCTTGCAAGCCTAGCAGTGCTGGGTTTTCTGCCCTGGCAAACAAGGTCTAAAACTGAATATCCAGAAATCAAACTGTAGTTCCACCATTCCTGATGTCCTCCCAGGTGAGCTCCTGGGCTTCATGCTCATACTTCTAAAGCAAGCAAACTTTAAGCTAATTACGTGCTAGTGTATTCTCCCTTGCTGAATTTTGGCAGGTTGCTTCTGTAAATTATGAAAAATAAATGTGAAATATGCAGATGCCTTTTGTTTGAAGCAGATGTTTGGTCCATCTTGCCAGAATCCAATCAGCTGTTCCCCTGGGGGCCTTCTCTCCACAACATTATCCCACAGCAGCTTAGAAACATGAAGGGGTGATCAGAATAGCACTTCACAGGCCTTAGAGGAAGCTTCTGGACTTAAGAGGTCTTTGTTAAGGAGAATTAAAAATAGAAGTATCCCAACCCACAGGATTGAAACAATCAGATTGTCGCTGGTAAAAGATACTGGATACAGAACACTTTTCTCTGGTGATGTTTGATAGAATTGAGAAAAGGGAGGTTTCATTGTTGCCCTGATAGTCTCTGGGGCCTGCCTTTCATTCCATCTTGATGATTCATGGCAATACTTTGGACTGTTACAGTCACAAAATTGCTGCCAATGTTGTTCATACCATGGTTCAGTGTCTCCTCACACAGAAATCTCCCTTTAGACAATAGATTCTTTGATATTTGACCATTATGTGGCTAATTGATTAAGTTTAGGCAACAATACAGAGTAAGTCAATTCAGAATAATTCATCGATGAAGCAAACTAACTGCCATGCCATCAAAGACTGGCCATTCAGCTGAAGACCTCTGATTCACGGACAACCGACTAATGTAGTGAAGCTATTGACCAGCCCTAACAATACAGAATAATCCAATACACCCTTTACTGATGTACATCTAGATGACAGAAAAATAAAAACGTTTAGGGTCACATATTCGATTTTGAAGGCGAAATCTGTTTACTCACTGATTCAGTGATTCTGTTTTACTGGGCTCTAATTTTATTGTGAAATCTGGGTAAAATATATATTCAAATATTTTACTGTTACTAAATCTGCTGACCACTGTCATGTGACTTTGGGCAAGTTACTTAACCTCTCCTAGCCTCAGTTTCCTCATCTATGATAACATCTACCACAGAGAACTTGTTTAAATGAGACAGTGTAAGTCAAGTTCTTAAACACACAGCGTCTGGGCCTGACACATAACAAAAGCTCAATAGTGGAGAACTAATGCTGTAATTTTCCTATTCACTTTCTACCACTTCTCAATGAGGGTTTATTTTATGTATGTACACATGTATGTATTTATGTATTTATTTACTTTTACGAATGCACATCTTTTGTACCACAGTTAAATACACTTCCCCTGCTTCTATTCACAGCAGAAGCAAGGATCCCCTTGCCAACATGTTCTGCTCTACCGTAGATATTTTGTATGAAGCTATATGATGCTTGCAATCTCCTCTTACTTTTATTATTTGGGCTAATAACGTCTTTAACTTTATGAGTCCCATTTCCCACACTTTCTCTCTTCTGAATCCACTTCAGAATTCTAAGCTCTTGTTTAATGCAAAGTTCCATAGTCTTCTAAAGGTCTGATTTATGAGTATAATGAAAGACTTTATACTTAGCTAATATTTACTGAGCCCCAACTATGAGTCAGGAGCCAAAGTATTGCGTGTGATTAAGACAGACAAGGTTCCCTCATGGATGGATTGGAGTAAGTAACTAGGAAATACCTCACAGCCTCTGTACCTGAGCCACAATTCATGATTTCCAGAATCATGTACTGTGGCTAGTGTTAGCTAGAGCATTATAGAGTAGATGTACATTTTATTTCTGTATTTCTGGAATTTTTGTGCACTCCAAGAACATTTCACCATGTGTTTTGGAACAGTACAACTGATTAAAAAGTAAACGTTTTGATCAAATGGTAGATTATTAGTTTCTTTCTGACATCAAGTAAAATTGATGTCACTCTGGCAACGTATAGATACATCCTTACTGTGCTTTTATTTTGCAAAGCACTTTGTTATCTGTACTAGAAAAATCTATGTTCTCAATATGTTTATCAAGTCATCTAAAAGAAAGGGATATGAGGAAAGAATAAAATAAAAAAGAGATAAAAGATAGATATGGCCTGTATCTTAGGGCTATTAATATTAAATTGATGATATAAAATCTACAGACTGAAAATAATAATTTATGGTGTTAAAAATAGTATTTTCACACAATTCACATAAAAATGGGTGAATAATAATACTCATCTTATTCTGTCGTTTGGGGATTAAATGAGGTAAATATGCAAGAATTTTATAAACTCAGAGAAGTCTGCAATTATTAGGTAACATGTCCAACTCTACAAAGCACACAGGCAGTTTTTCCTATTCCCCTTTAACATTAAAGAAACTGAGTCTCAGACAAACTGAACAACTTTCTAAGCCCATAGAGGTAACAAAACTTGGGGCTTAAATGTTGAGTCTAGGTCTTTTGATTCTAAACTGAACCTTTTCTCACTCTATTTCTCTAACTCTCAAATGATTTATGAATAATTAAAAGGCTACATAACAGTAAGACCATATTAATGTAATATAGACTTGATACATTAGTATTTGAGAAATATAAAGAAAACAAGCATAATCAGGAAGGCTTCCTGAGAGAGGTGATAGGTTTTGAAGGAGACGGAGCTGGATTGATCTATATATTATATATACTGTATGTATTATAGCCTTCCAATACTCTCTTTGCTTCTGGCTTCCTATCTAATTTAGGTTTATAATTCGAAATGATTTTTCCAACTTTGGAAGTATTTGACCTATCTTCTAGCATTTATTGTTCCACAAAGACCAGTTTTCATGTCCTGAGGAGGTGTGCCCCTGGCCAAGGGGCAGTCTCATGTGAAACAGAGGCAGAGGGCACACCAGAGAGCAGAAGCCACAGTTTTCCTCATCCACCATATGGGGGGGCATTCCAGATAGTGACCCAGGGCTAAGAGATACTATGAACCATGACCAACCTCTTGAGAAAGTCAAAGCTCAATTTCTCAGCCATTTTTTTAATTGGAATTTTCTTAGAAAAGTAGAAAGTTCTAAAAAAGACTGATAATGTCAACAACAATAATAATATAATAATTCTTTATAGATCTACATCCAGAGTTAAAGAGAATATATTTTAAAGACATCGCTAAAGCATTTATCTAGCTTTAACTGCCTCATCAAAGAATATTATTTTTTAAAAAGAAGCCTCATAAAGATGTATGAATATATAGACCTGTGATTATTCAAAAAAAAAATTGTACAAATCAAAATAAATTTGCTGGAGCAATTTAAAATAATTAACCTTTGACAAACCTCCCTCTCTGGTAATGGAATAGTAACTATATGAATAAAAGATAAGTCGTGACATTCAATGAATTACAATATTCATCCCATAAATTACTTGATATAATAGCTCTATAGTCTACGTTTTTATAACACTAAAATGTCCTAAACACTAAAGAACCCATTCATTTCCAGTGTACGGTTTGCAGATGGGTTGGGTAATTTCTTTTGCCTTCTTTGGATATCCTTTAATTAAGTCTTTTACTATTATTTTTTCCTCCCAGATACACCTTGTTTCAGCCTGTCAACCACTTCTGCAGTACAGACACCTGGAAAACTTGAGGCTTGTGCTCACTGCCCAAGTAGCTCTGAAAATGAGTGAGTGTGAACCTGATTTGCATGTTGGGTGGGATGGTTAAGGGGCTGGCATTGCTATATGGCTGATTGCCACATTTACGGATTTGGTGGTCCAGTCCATGGACCCTTTGGGTAAGGTGCTGCTCCTCTTTATGCTTCTGTCTCCACTTTCTGGGGATAAAAGGGTGGCGGTGATCTGCCCTGCTAGGTAAACTGAAGCCATCTTTGACCATATAAATATGATTAGAGACCACAGCGTGAAATATCGGTGCTTACTAATGATAACTAGGAGGTGTTTGTTGGCATACACAAGCCTCAGGATGGCAGAATGGCTGCAAAATGCCCAACATTTTTGGTTCAAAATGTGTTGCTATTTTAAACAAAGAATAGAAACCTATGGTGATAGGATATCTCCTGAGAAATGGATGCTTCTCTGGCTACCCATTTTACCTATTAAGTACAAGATTTGCTGGTCATCTAGGGGTAGCCGGTTGGTTTTCTTTAACACTTCTAAGTCATTTGCTAGAGTAAATTGAACAAAATGAACCAATGAAGGCAGCACTGGTTTCCAATTCAATGTGAATACCTCCCCGGGGTCTTTCTAATGCATTTTATATCACAGTAGAATGTGTCTACACTAACACATTGTTTAACATTTCTGTATCCTTGATCTCTTAATCATGGTCTGGATTCAGTTGTGCCATAATAAAAATAGACACCATTTATTGAACACTTATTCTGCCTCAGATATTGGGCCAAATCCTACAAATATATTTTCTTATTCAGTTCTTTCCACAACTCATAAGGTAGGTTCTAGTTTTACTCCCATTTTGCTTGAGAAGATTAAAGCTTAAACTTCTCAGGGATTTGCCTAATTTAACATTACACATTTAACTGTTACGCCGTGCTTCTCCAGACAAACCATGCTGTCTGGCTACCCAAACTCAAAACCCCTTCACAGAGAGGATTATCCTTGTTTCTTGACACTAACATCAGCAGGCCAGAGTTGCAGCTGTAGGTGATGGCAGGTACAACTCCAGAACTAGAGTTCACTTGGCTCCCTTTTTATCCCAAAGTCACAGAAGCAGGTGGGTGGGTCTTGCGTTAATTCCAGGCCCTTAAGTAGATGCTGATGCTGCAGAAACAGTCCTGAACAAATGGTGCAGAGTGCCCATTGCTGTAGCATTTTTGGGCAAGATATTGTTTGAGCCAAAAATACCTTCTGTTCCTCTGTCCTTTTTGTGAAAGTTCAGATGTATAAAAATAAAGGATGTATGGAAAATAACAGAGGTCACCAATTCACAGCCAAAATATTGTTCCTCAGTTTGGCGGGCTTAATAGAATTATGTCTAGGTAGTTGGACATATTTATTTTTTTCTATTAAAAAAAAATCCAGGGTGATTTTTTTTCCTGGTCTTCTTTGAATTTTTTTTCCCCCCTTCTTCAGAGGCCACTATATCTGAGCCACGAAGTTAGGGCTCATTGAATGGTCAGGAAGAAGGATATAGAAATCTGGTGAAGGGACCACCTATCAATCTATCAGCTATAAATGATTTTGATGGGTCATCTATTAACATTCCACGGAATGAGTTCTTCAGATACCCCTGAAGGAAACACTGCTCTTGCCCCATCATTTCTTTTTACCACTGAAAAAAGTTGGAGCTCAGAGAAGTTAAGGATTTTGCCTAGCTTTGCACAGCAAGTTGATTCTTCTGTCTCTTAGTTCAGCATCCATTCACCACATATTATGAGACATTTACTATGTGCCAGGAACTGAATAAAGCAAATTGGCTGTGTACCTCAAACTTAGATTTTAGGAAAGAAAAAAATGTATCTTAAAACCACAAAGGAATGTTCCGTTTCCTTTTTCATCTGTTATACATTTGTCCTTTTCCCTAGTTTCTTATGTTTAATGTCTTTTTATTCATAATCTGCAGAACGTTGTACTAGGTCTAGGGTAGAAAGAACATTTTGGGCGGCGGTGATTAAAAAAAAATGACTGTTTAGCACAAAGATCCCCCAATTTTTTTCAAAAAGGTGCTATTTTACATTTCCTAGTGTTTGGTTTTTTGAAGAAAGCCAAGTGGGGCCAAAAGCAAAATTTCTACTGAACTGAATTTCCTTCTTTTTAGTAGGATACAAAGTAAGAAATACATTGTAATCCAACATATGTGTGTGCCTGGGTATGCATATAAATATACAGTTGACACTTGAACGACGTACGTTTGAATTGCGCAGGTGCACTTAGAAGTGGACTTTTTACAGTATAGCACTATACATGCAGTTTCTTTTCGTCATGATTTTCTTAACATTTTCTTTTCTCTAGCCGTATATATACATAGTATAGTAGTGTATACTCTACATACATATATGTATGTATACATACATACAAATATATGTATGTATAGTATATATTACATACATATATGTACATATATATACATAGACATAACATACAAAATACGTGTCACCAGTGGGCTATTAGTAGTTAAGTTTTGGGAGATTTTCAACTGCGTGCAGGGTCGGCACCCCTAAGCCCTGCGTTGTTCAAGGGTCAGTTGTAATTGAAACATGAAAAGTTTCATGAAATGATACTCTCGTATGATATAATAAAAACAACATATTTTACATCAAATATGACCCTACTATTATTTCAACACTACAAGATGTGTCACACTGCCTATTCAACTTCATTTTTTTTTCTTTTTAAGGTAAGCAAAGTTCAATAAATTAACCAAAGCAATTTGGGCAAATGTTTCAATTCTCTATTTAAGTTTTCTTGTAAAAATACCAAAAGGTCAGGTGTCCAGTGCATTTTGTCTGGGTTAGCCCTTGATCATAGATGGAGTCATTTGCCATTCAACTGCTAAGGGTACAATGGGAAGTCTGCCCCCAATTTCTCTTTAGCCTTTAGATTTCCTGGAGTCTAATCATGTGAGTTACCTAGAGCCATGTTTCAACCTCTCTGAACTTTCATCACACATGTTAAATGAGGAAGGGTAAGTCTGCGTGACTTTCATGATCTTTTCCAGCTTCAAAGGCCTGTGATTGCATGGTGTATTTTTTTGAAGCCTGGGTACCTGTGAAAATAAAGTCACCTCAAATGTATTCTGTGCATAAACTAAGAATTTCTAGAGCCACAAATGTAGTCCATTTGAAGTTTCTCTAAAATGTTGACAGATGTGAAAGGGAACATTATCAAATGCTTAGTTTTTACCTTTGCGTTCAGATCTGTTGTTTCATTGGGGGCATTTTTATAAAGTAAAAATGTACTACTGCTGTTCTTGGAATTCTCCTGGTTCTGCAACAAATTTAATGAGCTAAAGCGCTGTCTACTTATGTGCACTTTTGTTTTTAAGAGATTTAGCCATTGTTGGGTTTAGGGTATCCCGGGGAGAGAGAGGTTCAGTTTTTCCTTGTCATGCTGTTACGACTGTAGTGCCTGTAGCGCGTGAGGGAATCCCAGCGGCAGCAACGCCAGCACCCGTGCACGTTATGCACAGTCCTCAGGGGCACAGGGATGGCATTTCAGCTGAGTTTGGTAAAAGTAATCTGGGTAACAGCCTGAATGCCACCTTTACTGGTAACGTAGCTCACCTGAAAAAAAAGGTGAGTTGTTTTATACTTTCTCCACGCACGGCTGTGTGAACATTTGAATCCTCAGATTAATAAAACAAGAAAATCAACTGAGAGATAGCGTTTAGGGACGTGGGGCTCTCGTGGGTCTGGGTGGAGAGAGTTTGGCAATCACTGAAGGCTTAGGAAATCTTTGTCCTTTCAGTCCTAAAGCAACTGAACTGAAGTTTTGGTCGAATTGATTTTATGTAGAACAAAGCCAACATATTCATTTACAGTGAGAAATATGACTGCCACGTGGCCTGGAATATTTACTTGAGCATGACCTGTGTGTAGTCACACTGTTGACTACCTGCACCAGAGGCCAAATAGTAACCAGCAGGTTGTGGGGTGATCCCGTAATTCCAACAAGGCGCATCAGTTACATAAGTGGAATATTTAATGCCGTATGGCCAAGACATTCCATGTGTCTGCCTTAAAAAAGAAAACAACAACAACAACAACAAAAAGGAATTGGAATACTCATAGCCTGTTGGCTAAGCCTCCTTTTCCTCTAGACAGCAATTAGATGCTGGGAAGAATATCATCTACCCTTCAATGCTGCTGTGAAGGATAGAGATAACACACATCTAGCACAGTGTCTGCTGCATTATAAAAAATGCTGATAAAATGATGATTATTTTAACCTTGTGACAGGGCTTTTGTGTCCAACCAAGTACTCTTCTTCACTTCTGAATGATATTTTCTTTCTTTCTTCTATTGCAGAAGTATTAATGATAATTGTAGATATTTACAAAATTCAGAAATGCATCAAAAAAATAAAATAATAAGTATAATCTACACAGAAAAAAACTCTTATTAATATTTTGGTATTTAATTTCCCCTTAAATGTGGCTCCATTTGAAATGCCATTCTCTAAGATGGAAGGACAGAACTTATTTGATGCCAATAAAAGTGACTCTATATTCACCCCTTGTATGGGATCTGACCTAGTTCATCTGATCCACATAAGAGTTTTTTGAAATTCAATTCTACCTGCTCTGCCTCTGGCCAAGAAAAATAAAAATGAGAAATAAAATTTCTGGATTGAGTCTTTAAATCACACTGAGCCAAGTTAGGTAAGGAGCAGACCAGAAGTAACTTGTAAGAAAAAAATTACTGGTGTTGTTATTTGCAGTATAATTCCTGGTAGCCTGAATTTCAGATCCGTAGACCCAGAGTAAAGGTAGGGAAGGAGTTGGGGGAGGGTAAAAGGAGGTGGGGAATGGAAAAGAGGACAGGGGAGGTGTTTAGCTTTCATTTGCAAGCGTGATACCCGCTGCTTTGTTTATGGATTTGATGCTATTCATACAGTCTTTGCAATATTAATTTTTAATTTATGATGCTCATTAGGAGACACTTAAAACAGAACAATTATCATTTATCTTGATATATTATTTACTAGGACTGACTGTCATGGTTAGGGGCCCATGATTAGTGAGAGGGGGATCGAGAAGAGCTTCTAAAAGTGCTGGGGTAAAAGAATAGGAGCTTAGGAAGCAGTTGTCAAAACCCAAGGCCCAAAGTTCTGATGTCAAAGTGAAAGCCACACAATCCCTAATCAAGACTCAGGAGGCCCCCTCCAAGACAAGCCTGGAACAGTACTTAATGAAACTGCAGGATTATATTAATGAGACTCTCTGTTAGGCCACCAGCTCATCAATTATTCATCCAGCTGCATTCCTGATACTTTGCTGTCTTCCTCCTCTTTTTGCGTTGGTGTGATTACTTTTTTTAACCCTCAATTTCCTTACCTGGAGTGTAAACAGAGACTTCTGTTCTGTAGTTTCCTTTGCTTCTGCTCAAACAGCATCTCTTTTCAATACTCATCCGGGATATCACACACGATAATGGAGGCCTACTAGAGAGGGAAGTCTAACTTCTGAGTCTCAGGGAACTAGGGCACCCCTGACTTTGTGCTTCCCTAATACTCTGGGCTTATTTTTGACAGTGTGCTCATCCCACTGTGTTCTGATCATCTATTTGTGTGAGACTCTTCCCCACAAATCTGTGAATTCCTAGAGAACGGAGCCTAAGTTGTATTTGTCTTTGTATTTTCAATTCCCAACATGATGCTTAACAGATGACATTGAATGAGTGAGTGAATGCATGCATGAATGAATGAGTTGTGGGTGTTTGGTTACGCCTCATATTCAGCCTGTCTCTTTATAATCAAGCAGACTGTGAGGTGGAGGCCTGAGTACTACCTGCATGTTTCACAGGAAAATAAACGAAAGCAAACCTTGCATTTACAATCTGGGTCATGTAGATGAAGATGTGTCTATGGGCTTGAGGCAAAGCACCCAAGTCTGTGTGGTACTCAGTTCTACATAAGCTTATTAATTTCTTTTAGAAATTACTTATTAAAATTGGATATAATTTTAGGAACAAATTGTGTTTTACTAGGACTGACTGTCATGGTCTGGATGGCCATGTGATTGTGAGGAGGATTTCAATGAGCTTTCACAATAAACACCCAAGAGGCTGGAGTGGGCTTTGAAGCAGGACAGAGGCCAAGGGCTAGAACTTATTCCCAGAGTCTGTTATTTGTTTCACTCACTCAAGGTCAACAGGAAAACCAAGGAAGCCAGTTTCTACTCCTCAGGAGGTAGAATGCTGGAGGCTGTGATGCTGAGCACAGTCATTCCCTCATGCAGTAAGGACTAGAAGTACTTCCCTTTTGTCCTGGACAGGTAGGGTGAGGGACAAGTGGTCCAGCTGGAAGTGGTACTATCTGGAAGGCAGGTTGACAAAACAAGGGAAAGGCAGAGGTGGGTGTGAGGAAATGCTTTGATATTCTGCCCCCACCAGTTGTAATACTCAAATACCCAGGTCAGCTGGCAGATAGGATCATGCCTCACTGCCTCAGCCACACTGTCTGCAACGTGTCTGTACTTTGCCACCAAATAACCTCTCCAAATGCCATTTTCATCATGTCACATCAAGAATCTGCAATGGCCTTCTTATAAAAAAAATAAAATAAATAAAATAAACCCAGAAAAACAAATGCTAGAAAAAAGAGCAAGGTTCCAAATTCTCTGAAAGAATAAAAAGAAATGAGAAGACATGGATATAAATCTTCAGCTTGTCAAGGTAAATAGATCGCAAATCTGAAGGCAAGTAGTGACTTTGGCCAAATGGATTCTAATTTGTTACATCTCAACTAGTCACTATTCTGTAGAGTCATATTTAGAGAAATATTGTCTGGAAGTTCTCTCCATGGATTTCTAAATTGGGTCTTCTTATCAGTGTGCCAGGCTGAGAATGGGTTATGGGTGTGCTTCGGCTATTGTTTTTCCTCCTCCTTGAGGCATCTGGTGGGGTCCTCAGATGGGTGGCCCTGGACTAAGAGAAACCTTACGCATTTTTCCTTAGTTCATGGATTTGAAGATGTACATCTTTTTTCCTCATTTAACATTTCTGAAATTCAAGTGTTTTTCCTTATCAATATATTGCAATCGCTTTTGGCCAGGTGGCAGTGATGAGGTAGTTGTGATAATCTGCACATAAACTTAATGAGGTAGTTTTCATAGTCTGCATATAGCTTGACTAAACTCGGTTGCAGCTGTTTACATTGTCCTAACTTTAACTGAACGACGTCCATCGTTGTACTGCTTACGTTGGGTCGAGTTTCCCTCAAAGTGTCTTCAAAAACATACATTATGGTTCGACATCGAAACAAAAAAGTTATTGTGTGAACAGAAAGGCATGGAAACAGAGACGTGGATGTAAATGTGATATTGTTGGAGGAAAGTACGTCATAGGAAGGATGAATAATCCAGTGCTTTATGAGTTTGAGGAAAGGAAGATTCCCATCAAAGATGAAGCTAGTCAGAATCCAAGCTCTGCTATTAAAGGTGGGAGAAATTATTTTTTTCTTTCTTAGTGGTACATAAAGTAGTGGTATCTCTTTTGATGGCTAGATTTTTAGCTTCTAACCATTTCTCTGTTTGCCATGATATGAACCACATCGGGAAAAATGGCTTTAAGCTCTTGCCTGGATCTTTGGTTTTCCTGCAGTCAAACTTTCTGGTAAAGATATAATTTCAATTCAACTTAACAACTTTAAAATTATTAGACTGGAAGTATTGATTGTATTCAGAAAGAGTAAACTTGGAATTAATTTACCCTTTGTTGTATGTTAACTTACATCTAATTTCAGTTTAGCTTTACATGATAAAGATGGAATCAGACTGTGGGCCCTTAGAGCAGACTAAGCTCAGGGAATTTACACAAGCAGTGGGCACTGGGTCCAGCATTGTCATTCCCATTGGGGACAGTGGGAAGCACTCAGAGAGTTAGAGGCAATAGGTTCTTTCTGTAGATCTGTGATATCTGTGTGACACAGCCCACACTGACTGCCTGTAATTAAACAGAATACAACCTTCCTTATTTTTGAAGGTGTAATTAGAGGCTGGTCTCCAGCTATCATTGGCCTCTTCATCAAAACAAAGTGGATCGTTCTGAAAAGAAAACTCCAGGATATGATTTACAAAATAAAATCATTTTGCATAGAAATTATTTGAGATAATTTAGTTCTGGTCTTTTATTTTTACAAATGAGTAATCTAGAGCTCAGAGTAAGTGGCCACCTGGAATCTCACAGTTTGCTCAGGGTAGTAACGGGCCTTCTGCCCCTGATGGGTGTCCTGCTACCATCACACATATGGGTCTCGCAAGGCAAAATTTCATATACACAAAATGTAGAACTATTTGTGTCTTTGCTTATGCATAAAACTTTATTACACCTAATTCTTCTATGAAATCTCTGTCCTGTTAGAATTGATGAACATTTATTGAGGTTTTTCACTGGTTAGGGACCTAATCCTGTGTTTAACTGAAGACTCTGTTCCAGAAGACTTTCCTCCTAAGTAATCGTAACCTTGGTGTTTTTCACCCTCTAATCTCTATTCTTATATCTATTTTCCCAACAAAAATACAGAAACCTGGAAAGATGGAAACCTGGAAAAATGTTACAGTCTCTCCTGGCTTTAAAAATGCATCAACATGACTCCAACCAAGATGGTAGAGACGGGGAGAGAAAGTAGCAAAAGTCTTTACCTCTGCTTCCTACTCCCCTTCCTCCAGTGGAATTGCCAACATTGTTTACAGAGGGCTATTAACCTAATAAATACATTCTGGATGGAATGACCCACCTTTCTGGCTTTAGGATATGGCTTTTAAGGTTTATGAAAAAGAATTGAGAGGGCTTGTCAATATAACCTTAGTATCCAACAAAACGAGATCTACCCTCCTTTTTTTTTTTTTTTAATGTTTTACTGCAGATGGGTCTTCAAAACCAAAACTGAAAGGAAGTTACTCATTGTGTGTATTTGTACATTTATGAGTGCATATGACATAACATGTGTGTGTACACACATTACACACCTCTGCATTTAATATAACATAGATTTTTATTCCCTCACAAGGCATCTTGAAGTCTAAAGATAAGACCATTATCTGGTATTTCCACAAAAGTCTGAATTAAGTGTACCGTTTCTCTATATAGAACCTTACATTTCCTTAGATAGTTGTTCTAAGAAGTAACTTCATCTTGGTTGTGCAGTTTATCTTGAGCAAGTGTCAAGTATTCTTTTCAAATTAAAAGAACAAAAGTAACAAGGAATTTTACAATAAGCAAAGAAGATAAGAGGGAAAAAGGAAAAAGAAGAACTCTTTCCCAGAATCAAATAAATGGGATATGATATAATAATCCAAGGGCCTTTGAAAATCGCATCTGAAAACCTGGTACCTGGATAGGTGACACATGATGAATATTGCACTGAAACCTACAGCCTGAGTCACCATAAAAAGAAACAGTGTATATATTATAAATCTATCTCTTGACAACTATAGACAGAGGTTATTAGAGTGAATAATCAATTCCATAAAGAAATGATTATATGTAAAGTTCAATTCAAAATAGAAATTCTTTTACTTGACCTTACATGTTACTATTTTATAACATGAGGAGCTTTGCTATTTTTTTTTCCTCTAAAGCGTCTCTTTGTTGTTTTAAAAGATCTTTGGGAAAATAATTCAAAGAATATGGGAAGCAGTGCTGAGCCATGAAATGTGTATGGGAGTAGAGGTGAGGTGTGATAGTCAGTCCCTATCAGGGACTTAAACGGTAGTCCCTGTGGTGTAGAGCACCACGGCCCATGGTGGGCGCTCCTGGGTCTGTGTGTCCCAAACTGTGAGGGGGCTGGCTAAATTCATTGCTGTCTTTACTTTCAGCTTGAACATTCTGTGCTTCATTTGCTCATCTTGCATTGTAAAACCTATCTGGAAGCTTTAACATGAATGAGGTAGGAAACAGCTGTTGGATCGTAAGAACAAATTTTAGTTAAAAAATGTGAATTTTTTCCCTTTGGAAAATCCCTTTCTAGTCTCAATTACCAGCACATACACTTGCTGAGAAACCAAATTTGTCAATCCTTATTTCCAATTGCTAGCAGGGCATCATATTTTCAGAACGCCGTTTGTGATCATTCCCCCTCAATACAGTGAAACATCAGACTTGGATGTCAGCCTAGGCTTTCTTCTCTTAGCCCTCATGTCTTAGTCATTTAAAGAACAATGCTTTTGAGTAACAGAGTTACTTGTTCCTCCTGATTTCTTTTTCTTACAAAATTCAGTTTCCTGGGCGGCTTCTAGGGGGAAAATTCAATCATGAGATGTACTGTAGAAGAGGGCACCATGCTACTTTTAATATTAGCCCCTTTTAATCTGGGTAAGGTCATCGAACTTTTCTGATTTTTGCCTAGGGAGAACTTTCCCCTTATTTTGTAATTGACTTTGTCCCCTTTTTCATTTATTTCCCTGTCTCCTGGTTGTAGCATCTTCTCCCCGGAGTCTCAGGTTAGAAGTTTTCCCTTTTGTGAAACCATGACAGGTGCCTAATTGAATGATGAATGTCCCTTTATTACTCTGTAATTGAACTGCCAGCTTTTTGATTGGTTTGTAGAGATGCTCCCCCCCCCAATCAGGCACTGCAGGGGGCTTGGTAGTTGGCAGTCTGGTCCTACACTCCATCTGTCTAATCCCATCTAGCCCCCACTTGCTTTTTGGGGGGTGGTAATAGAGGTAGGGAGTGAGGGGGAGGGGAGTCATAATAAATTATGCTAATTTGATGTGGCTCTGACAATGAGAAGATCGTATTGTTCCATGCATCTTGGGGGTAAATGCTTCAAGACATTTTGTCGTCATGGGTGCCTAGCCTGACAGGACCACGATGAAGATTAATGGGCCTCACCTGAGTGACAGAACAGGGGATTGTGGGGAAGAGAGGGTCATTCATCATACTCTGACAGGTGTCATTCAATCCGACAGCAGCTCCACCGTCACCCGGCTAGCAGTTCCATTTTTCTGCCAGTTAAGCAAGGAGTTTAATAACATCCCCAGAATTAAAACTCATTCTTTGTAGCAGGTCTGACAGCTGAAAATAAGAAAATCAATTCTTCACATGTTATAGCACAGTTAACTGACTGGGGCTTTGACTCTAATTTAGTCTTTGGGCTGCATTTCAAGCAAAGAGCTTTTTGTAAGACATCATCTATTAAAATTTATCCACAGCGCTAACTTTGGTGGTGTTGTTATTGTGGGCACATTAAAGATTCAGGCTTTCAAAGCCAGTGTCCTTTACTCACTGCGTGCTGAAATGTATCCCTGCAGTAGCCGGGTCTCTTCTGCTTCATCCTCATTAGCAATGTTTACTGCTTCTCTCTTCATTAATATTGATCCCCTCCCCAATTACCGGCAACAACAAGACAGACACTAATTTGAAACATTTGGTATCATTAAACTGTTTGGATTTCAGGTTTCAGGGATCTTGGAAGGCAGAGAAGGTGGTTCAAAGATAAGAAAGGGAGTTACACTTTGGGGCTGTAGGGTTACCTGATGAATGATGACATTCTAGGTTGGTGAGTGTGGCAGACTGCAAAACATGGCTCTGGGTTCCTTTGGTCCCTCTTCTCATCGGGAGGAGGGGTGTATTTGTCCACCTCCATGGATCTGGGCTGTTCCAGACTGTCACTGGTTTTGACCAATGGAGTATAGTGATGCTGTAGAACTTTGGAGAGTGGGGCTCAAAAGATCTACGTCTTCTTTCACTAGTTGTGAAAGCTAGCCACCACATAAGATGTCAGTTCACCATGCTGTGAGGAAGCCCAAACTAGCTACATGGAGAAAGGGAGACTACAAGGAAATCCACTGAGGCACCAGACATGTGCATGAAGAATTTTTGGAACTTGCAATCTTTTCTTAGCAGCCAGCTGGATGCAGCCACCTAGAAGCCATCTTGGACATTCTGGCCCCAGCTGATGCCACCTGTATGGAACAGAAGAACTGCTCTACTGAGCACCGTCCAAATTTCCAGCCCACAGAATTGTGACCAAATAAAATGGTTGTAGTTAAAAGCCATTAAGTTTTGGGATAGTTTGTTAGATAGTAATAGAGAGATGAAATAGAGAAGGTGAAATATTGGGGCACGGTGCAAGGGACTTGGGTACATAGCTGTTTTCTATAACACAGATGTAGAATTGTTCTGGCTTTGGGGGCAACATTTTTCCCCTCAAAGCCTCCTTGGTTTGAGTAGCTTTGCCTTCTTATACTGTGCACTCCCTCTACAGCCCTCTTCTCTGTCCTAGGACAGGACAGTTTGTTTTAGTGCATTTTCCTGAGTTGAGAGAAGTTGTGTAATTGGCTGAAGAGGACTTGTCACATATATTTCTATGCTTCTTAGTTCCATCATTTTCATTTTATACATCTAGGATGAAAGAAGGTATCTTTGAACAATAAATTATGAAATTGAGTACTTAATCCGTGGCATAGTACTAAGCATGATTAAAGGGTTGTGAATTATATACAGTGATTAAGTTAGCCAGATTATTGATCAACTTTGCGGGGTGCCATATACACAAAGTACATATAGATAAGATAATTATTTTCTTGCGAATCATCTAATTTGGTTCTCAACAGTAATCAGATTAGCTGAAGACATTGGTCAAATAATCTGTTGGGGAACCAAAACAGAAAAATAATCATATCTTTATTGCTTTCAAAGAGCTAGACACCATAACAGCAACTTTTTTGGATTTCTGAGTTGTAAAGAACTGGGACAAAAATGTGATGTGGGGGATAGCTGTCTGTTTAAAGAGAAATCCTGTAGAGACACATGCTAAAAGAACACAGAGAGGGCTTGCAATCGCTGTTTTGGATTTTCCAAATTCACATACCATGTCTATTTATTATAGCAGAAGAACATCTGAAGCTTGGGAAGAAGAGTTGAATTTAGGGAGCAGTAGCATCTCGAGAAAGGTCTTAAGCCCATGGTTAATTCCAGGGAAGGAAATAAAACTGAGTATCACCATGGCAATTTTTATTATAATACTTTGCACAGTAGAACTTTTCCTTTTCTTAATACCATCCTTCAAAACAAACATCTGAAAGTCAGAATTGGGCTCATGATACAATGTCTTTGAAACCAGTAAAGATTACTTGGCTGAGGAGTCTTAAAATGAGGCCACTATGGCTGAATAATGTTGTTATGACCTTGAGTGGACCGTCTGCATTGGCATTGGCTTCTTAAGAATGCTTGCTGTCCTTAATTTCAAACTGCCCCCAAAACTCACATGCCTGTTCAGAGTTAGTATCTCTCAATGATCATACACTTACAGTCTAACCAGGTGATTTCAAGGCATCTCCTCAAGCATCTGCCATGGGTATTTTGTTTTGTTGTTTTGTTGTTGTTGATTGTTTTTTCTGTTTCAGGTTTTGCTTCTCCACTTCAACACTGATATGATAAAGAGGCCCCAGCCTAATACCCGACCCTTAGTATTAAATAGTGGATCCCCTAGCGTTCATTATGTCCTTCTACTGGGCCTGAAAAACAAGTATTGACTACAAAAACAAACTTTTGGTGCCTAGAATGTTAAGTTCTTTTTAGAGCATCTGGGATGATGATTGAATACAAAGTATACGATATTAATAGCTCATAAGCTAGCAGATCCTGACACATACCAAGTGCTCAAGAAATGATTGTAAATAAATATGAACAAGCCAATTCATGATTATCAGCTGCTTGCTGCCTGTTGAAGGTAGGAATTTATATAATATGCAAGAGGCACATTTGCTAACCTCTAAAGATGCAGTTGAGACTAGCAAGGCAGTTTTGCATATGGACCAGCCATATCTGAGAGATAGAAAGATTAGTTTATTAAAATCCACTACCCTGAATCTATGAATGTTTTCAATCACAACAAAGTAGCAGACCTGACCATCCAGATGATATGTTGGAGGTAGAACTTTGGATTAAGAATCTGAAAACTTGGATTCTAGTCATGTAGGCTCTGCCACTTAGGAGGTAACTTTGGACAAGTCACCTCACATGTCTAAACACCATTTTGTTGTACGTATAAAACTGAATCAATGTCTAGTCCTCCTGCCTAGCATTGGTTTTATGAAGATCATCTTATGTGATATATATTACAACAGTCAACCCTGTGCCCACTACCCTCACCATCTTGCTGTCCCCAAATCAGTAAGTTGAAACCTGTTTAAATATTTTTATATTGTGACTCTAACTCCAAACATTATATGTTTAAAAACCTTTAAGGTGGTCATCCAAGAGCTTCTGAATTATACAAGTAGTTATATCAAAACTTGTTTTTTGTTTTTGTTTTTTTGCTAGCCCAGACAAACTTTCTGCAAGAACACCTATTCAGGGGTATCTTTACATCTGGTACAGGTGCTTCTCAACAATAGAACACAAAATATACTCTTGGGTTTTGTAAATGATATAACACAACGTTTATGGAAGCAGCAGCTGTGCCAAGGAAGTCATCATTTCTTGGGAACAGAAGATGAAGAAGAAGGAAATTGAAGAAGAATGAAAAAAAGGAGGAAGAAAGGAGAGACAGGCACCTCATCATCAAAGGCGAAGATGGCATGAAATCCGACAGTTTTGAGCAAAACTCAAAACCTGGGCATGACACACGTGCATGCGAAAACCGCAAGAGCTCTGATGGCCTTCTTTTTGCTGGGTTGAGGAGGGAAAAGAAAACAAAACTACCCCACCGTAAAGATCCAAACAGGCCAGCAGTACTGGCATGACAGTTCCTACAGCGTGACATGCCGTTTCCACTCAGGGAAGCTCCAGCCAGGGAGCAGCATTCCAGTGGGTGGGTCTGATGTCAGGGAGGTGGATTCCATCCGACTTACAGCTGCACCAAAGGCTGACTTTGGCAGCAATTCCTGGGCTGTAATTTTATAAACAGTCTTTTCTTTCCAAACTTCCAATGTGAATTTAGACCTCAGCACAGATTCCGCCTCACATCTTTATTTTGTGTCATCACATTCTAATCCGATGACAAACAGTTGGTCTGAGATTTCAGTATATTACTATATTAGTGCAATTTATGTCCTGTGTGGAAGTTGATGATGTGTCAAGGCTATATTGTGGACTCGTCTGGATTCTAATCCAGTACCTAAAAGGATAGCATTGCTGTGGTGGATCACAGTGGCACTTTGTCATGAAACCAATGGTTAATGTGTGGTGCTGGTGCCAGGAGTCCTTGGCAGCAATGTTAATTACATTTTCCCCAAAGTGGGCCAAAGATCTGCAATTTACCTTTGAACAATCGTCATTATAATTTAGCGTGTCATTATACCATTTCTGCTTGACATTATTTATAGAAATATCATTTTAAAATTTACACTCTACCTTAAATAAGTGAGATCTATAGAATGGAGTGGATCCAGCTGAGGAAGGGAGAGGGTGACTACTTAGGTTAGGGGGCCAGGGCTGCCACTGCCTAGCCAGGTTGACAGTGGCTTGATTCTCCCTGCTTAGCAAGAGATGTGGTGCGGGATGGGAAACCAGTTAGCCAAGTGTGTTCTCATTCCAGGTCTGCGTCAGTTGTTTCATTAAAAGAAATTTCCACAACTTGAAAGCAGTCTTGTAGCACATCCCAGAAGAAGTAGACCTGAAATAGATGAGCTCACGAAGAATAGAAAGTAAATCAATTTCCATTTTCACAAGCCCGAGTCTGCTCATTTTCAGAGGGGACAAATCATGCAGAAAATAGTGCCAAATTACTCATGGTTTAATGACAATTTCACAGAAAAGACAACTGATCTCCCATGTTGTTATGCTCAGGACTATGTCCGGATAGAGGTGCTTTAGACCTGGATTGGGCCATCAGAACAAGGACGAAATGCCTCAGTGACCAAAGTCTCACTCCTTTCTTTGTGGCTTGGTGTGTGGATGTAAACAAGATGCTCTTCCCTGGGCAGCTGCGGAGTTCCTCTGCAGCGCTGCATGGGTTTGTCGTGTCTCCTTTTGGCTGGCCTTTTATCCTTGCTGAGATAAAAGAGATCAAACATTGTCATGTGATATTAACATAAAGTAACTTCTTGGCAAACTGTTCACATGGTAGCCTCTGGTTTACAAGTTTCCTTTGCTAGATCAACAGTTACTTTTTTGAGGTGTGATTATATGGGGCCAGGGAGGGACTATTTACTAATTTTGTTGCACTATTTTAAGACTTTTAAAAGGAACAAGAGAAGATGATTAAACCTTTAATCATGAGGCTTGACCTCGGTTTTCTCATAACGTTTAATAGGCAGATGTTGACTTATCGGGCTATTTATTTCTTTGTTATTTAGGATATGAAGTCAGTGGAATGTCATCAGAAGAAGTATGGAATAATAGTACATTTTCTACAAGTATATATCAATTTTATATCTGATTGGTCTTGCCATTATAAAGATTTTCTGTTTTGTCCACCAGAAGAAAGTTGGCTTATAAAGCTCTAAACAGCAGTGTCCAGGAGAAATGTATCACGAGACATACAGATATTAGCCACATTTAAAAAAAAGTAAGAAGGGAGTGAAAATAATTCCAATAATACATTTTCTTTAACCCAGTATATCTAAGATATTATTTTAATGTATACAAAATCATACAAAACATCGCTGATATATTGCACATTCATTTTTTTTTCATACTATGTCTTGGAAATCCAGTATGTGAAAAACATCTCAATTTAGACTAGGTAAATTTCACGTGTTCAATAGCCAGATGTGACTAGTGGCTACCATATTAGATAGCATAGACCTAGACCCAGTATGATTACCTCAATAGTTTTTAAAGTGTCTTTGTAATACTAATGTGCACCTCTAAGATTTTGGAGTATTCAGAAACAGTCTAGCCTATAGATGCTGTTGATTTTATCTGAACGATTTCAGTTTCTCAAGGCAAAGAATAAGTGCATATGAAGTGTTTATCAGCAAGATTTCTTCTTAGCCACCTTTTTTTTTCAACAACAAAGATGCTAGTAGCCCGTAGTGAAACATAAATATTACACCATTATTCCTCCTTTCAATGACGTGACAGAAACGTGTACCAAACAAGGGAAAAAAATGTTTACCAAGCAAGGAAAAACCAAGTAGTTACAGAACATACTTTTTATCACTTCAGTCAAAATCATACTATTTTCTTAACTAGGCAAAGTCACATGATAAGTAAACTTGAGATCAAATTTCAGGATGTTAGAGACCCCTTGGCTTAGGAAAAATTCTAGAAGCAGAAAGGTAAGGAGGTGCTGATGTGGACTTGAGGTAGAACACTTCCATGGAAGTAAATGCTCATTAGGGCTGCAGCTGAAATATGAGTTGAGCCTATCCCACTCAGGGACAGTGATGCCCACATTAAGTCCACTTTGTCCTTGACTCTTCAGAAAGGCTGAGACAGATACCTCCTACAGCTGGTCTTAGGCTCATGAATTATATTCATTATCTCCCTGCTCATTCTAGAGTTTCTGTATTCTCAGCCAAGTAATGAGCTGGCTTGTTGGAGGCCCCCTATCTTCCTTTCTGAGGGGTCTAGCCCTTGGTTGCCTTACCTTTGTCAGGTTGTAATTGCTACAGTTGTCCTTTTACACTGTTCTTCCAGTCATGACAGTACAAAGAGGTGCCCTGTGAGTCTCCCAAACTCCATATACACTTCTCACTGCCTGTATTAGGAAGCAGCGACACTAGCTCCTCATGGCAAATCCAGTCAATTACTCTTGTCATTCTGGTAAACCCTTTCATTGCCAGCTGGTTCACCAGTATGAGGAGCCCAACATGATTAAGCAGTGATCATAGCTTTATGTTTAGAGAACTCCTTACTATGTCCTTACGTGAAAGCATTCCTCACACTCCCACCCCACCCCCTACTGGGACCTCAAACCTCTAATTCAACAAAATCTCAAATTCCATAGGTGGGTCACCGGGAGACTGTGCATCTCTGTATTCTAGCTACTGGGGTACAGCACCATGTGTCAGATGTAGGGTTTTTACATTCACTACATCCTGGAGCATAGCAACCCTATCGGTTGGGAAGCCTGAGCTGGCACCCTAGTGGAAATCTTAATGGGATGTTCCAATGTTCTATCAAGCCAACTGCTTTCAGCTGATACCATGTATGGCAGCTCCAATGGATCCTATGCTCCCATGTTCGTGTGCTCATTGTTACATCTTCTTTATTGAATAATGACCAGCATTGATCAAATAGTCACCCAATAAATGCAAATTCATTATTTTGGTTAGTGAATGAAGTTATATGTTACTTTGAGAGGTTATAATATGAGACTGTGACCTTGTCAGGGTGATCAAAATGGCTTCCCTGAGGAGTATACCATTTGAAAGGTGTTTATAAGTTAACTAGGTGAAGAGAAGTAGGAGCAGTGGTCCAGGAAGAGGGAAAAGTACGTATGAGCATTGCATGCCCAAGAAAATGAAAGAAGGTCTCCTGATTTTGGGTTGTATTTGAGGGTGGATGGTGTGAGAAAAGGATGGAGAGATAGGGAAAACCATGAAAGGGCCTTATAGGTCACATGAAAGAGTTTTTATTTTATCTTAAGTGGAGTGGAAAGCCATTGAAGCACAGTGTGTATGAGGGCTTGCATGTATGAAGTAGGAGGTGGAGATAGAGCATCAATTTTGCAAATTGTCTTTACAAAGCCCACCCTGGCTGTGTACAGAGAAGGCATCAGAAAGGACCAGAGAGAGAATACAAGTAGATCCACTAGTAGGCCCCTGAGTGTCCAGAGGGGAGCTGATGGTAGCTTGGCTGATAGAAAGCTTTCAATAAATTATTGTTGCTAGAGTTGTTGTTGCCATCCCATAAAGTAGAGAACAGGCTTGTGTTGGTAGGGAAGCGTAAACTTCTTTGGGATTTATGCGGCTTCTTTGCTTTTTCAGGAGTGAACGCATCCCATGAAGGCATAGATGGGAGAGAGGCAGAGGCATGGCACACACATATCAGTGCTGCTCAGCTGGCACCTCTGCTGATTTTTAAAGTCTGTGACTTGGGCTCAAAGCACTGCTTTATTAATGTGGTGCTGCCCACAGCTGAGTTGCCTTATCCACAGTAGAGAACTGGATGAAGATGGGGTGACTTGGGTAAACACAGGAGTGGAAAGGGGAGAGTCAGCCTGAAGGTTCTCCCCTTTAATTTCTGATCTTTTACCTTTCCATGGGTCTCAGGATTTAAAATAGCTGCCTTGTTTTAGATCTGTTACTAAAACTACAGATGGTGAATCACTAGCCACACCAGGCTAGTCTGGGTCATGAAGTCCACTCTTCCCAAATACAGTCCTCCACTTACCTCCTTTCTGCAGCAATATACTCACTTCTTAGAATCCAAATCAGCTCATGAGTCACTTCTCCAGAAAGTCTTGTCTTCCCTGCTCACCCCATCCAGACTGGTTTGCTGCTTCTCCCGTTTGTTCCCAGAGTCCTTTCTGCTTACCTCCTTCACTGCCTCTCTGCACTAGATGCTCTGATCATATCTCACTCTCTCAAGTCTGGCTCTGGTGACAGGCATGCCATTCATTTTTGTATCCTTGGCATGGTGCCAGAAATTTAAGTATAGCCATGAATGAATGGTTGAACAAGGAGTGGATAAAGGTAAATATCATCTGCATTTAGGTAAAACGCAGATGGATAGGATTTAATCATAGTCAGATGAGAGGAGAAGGCTCGTTTGGGGAAGGGCAGCAAGGTTGGTCTGGTGTGCGGGTGATGGGATAGTTACGTAGATGTTTCATATCTTTCCTGCCCCTTCACAGAATCATCCTCTCTTTCTGCTGGGTCCACTCCATCTCATCTTCTAACACCTCAGGCTGTGTTTATGATATTCCTCAGTCTGGGTCTGGGGTGGGGTAAGTAGGCTTAGAGTTGAGAGACAAGGGCTAGTGGGACGGTAGAGAGGTGAGGTCCTGTCCCTCCATGATGGGGTCAGCCTTGCTGATCGCAGGTGAGAATCATACCAATGGATATCAAAATTGAAATTAGTTAAACAATTAATTGTTAGCCAGTTGCTTTAAGAATAACTTTTAAAAACTCAAGTTCTTTTCCTCCTCAAATTGGTGTCTCTGTATACAGTACTAGGACAAAATGTAAAGAAGAAAGAGCAACTGAGGTGATAACACATGGGCCTTTCAATTCTGAGCTCTGCTCCTTCCTACCTCAGGAGTCTTGAACAAGCGCCTAGACATCAGGGAACCTCAATTTCTTTGTCTGTGATTGGAGATAATGCTCATTCTTTCTAATAGAGTTGATGTGAAGATGAAATGAAATAATTACTGTTTAGCACAAAGTCTAGCACATGGTACACATGGGAGAATGTTAGCCAGAGCTATTATAATGGATTAACTTGCACTACACACAACTGTATGTTTTAAATAGTTCCATTTGCCCAGTAGTTTTACCCATGAATCTTTCCAGTACAAGGATCATTTTCATGCATAGATTTTGCAAGTTATCCTGAATACTTATTATCAAAATTCATCAGATAAATATAAAATTGAGTATATCTTAGACTAGGATCTTCATTTTGCTCCAATTTATTTTATCTTTTTAATTCAGGGAAAATATACTACACTTCTTTATCCTTTGGGATTAATCAAAACTGCACTTGTCCAATTTATTCAACTCTGAGTCGTTCTCAGTAGCACTATCTCAACTGGGAGATGTGCAATTAGTATAACTTTACCTCTTTTCACTTTATCCAATATGCCTAAACTTAACAACTCAGGGGAGCCATGTTCCTGTCAGGTGGGTAGGACAACCACTGTTTTAGCTCTTGGCAAATACGGACATCTTTTTCAGGAAGAATGGAAATTGGGTAAAATAAATCACATACCTGTAATGACATTTACAGATATTATTAGCTTTTCTGAATGTGGTCCATTTAGGGTCCAGACTAAAGGCAACTTACTGTGCTAGAGGGAGCATAAGATCAGGGATCTGGATTACCTGTTAAATCCTTTCTAGCTGTGTGACCTTGCACAAGTCACCTAATCTTCTCACATTTTATTCTATTAAATGAGGCTAAAATAAACCCTCAACTGCTGTGAATATTGATGGACATTTTATTATTGTTGTTAGGATATGACGTGTTCTTTCCCCAAGGGATAGGTGTTCTAAGGTTTTCTAAGATTCAAATACATGTGTATATCAGAGAGCACAGAACTGGTGATGTCAGCAACGATGAGATCTATTTATCTCATACCTGCTGTAAAATCAACTGCAGTATATCTACAGTTCCATAATCTAATCAAGAATATGTGTGAGAGAAAACAATGTAAACAGTTTATCAAAAGACAAATATCTATCCAGTATACCAGATTCTTTAACACTAAACATTTATTGAAATGGAGCAGACTTTTCTTTCAATGCAGACTATACATAATTCCCCTTTGGGATAAGTTTGCTGAGCATTAGGAATCCCACTACTTGGTTTGGGGGAAAAAAAATCATTGCATAATACAATCTGATTTTCACCTTTTCTGGTTCTTCCAGGATAGTTCATATTTTAATTTCACTTTGTGGTTCTGAGAAGCAATTATCATTTAATTCAGGGAGCTGCTCTTCAGCAGCTTATCTCAGAGTCTCCCTCTTTCCTGGGAGACCTGCCTCTACTATTCTCAGAAGCTCCATCTCTGAGCTTTCGTCTCTTGGCCAAGGGTATAAATCAAGAAGCCAGTTCGATTTGGAATTTAGGCCTTAGTCTTAGTTGCTGTAAGAAACGGACTGGGTTATTTATAACCACGGGTGTTCAGGTTTTCATCACCACAGACGGTTGGGTGTTTGAGAGCATTCACCTTTAAGATATCCAGAATACAAGCTGTTGATCCTCTGTGGATTGTAAATTTCTAGAGTTGGGCTTCTTGGTTCTTGTCGGCGAGGCAAGTTTTATGATCGCCATTACATTAGCTCTTCTGAAATGTTGGGAAGCTGGGAGCCTCCTTCCTATTAGGAAGCCTTGTCTTGACTTTCATACCAATAAAGTTGTTCTTAGACTAGAGTTCATCCTAATAAGCATCTTGAGAATTGCACCTGAGCTAAGAAATATTTCCCCCTCTGTCTGCCCTAAGCCTCAGAATCTCAAGCAGCCTACATGCTTTGAATCTAAGACAAGGCTTACAGCCTAACAGCTTTTTTATCACCTTCCATCAAGCAGAAAAGCCTCCAGGTGGATTAGACTGAGTGTGTAAGAAGCTTACAAGGTAGCAGATGTCAAGCCTCAGTAAAGGTCATTCTATTAGGGCTATTCTCTTTCAGGGCACAGATTTCCTCCTGGACTAGTGTAGACCTGGGAAGGAGAACTTGGTATTCTGCCACAGACCTTTGGAATGCTTAAGGGGAAGGGTTATGTGTGACAGATGTGCACACAGTTTAAGAATCTAAGCTTCAAAGGGGCAGCATGTAAAAGGACAATGGAATACAAATGGGAAAATGTTACTTGAGAAATCTTCCCAAGTAAGAGACACCAATGATTACTGGAATGTGATGGTGTTGTGGTTTCTGGATAAAGAATCTTTTGCTTATGCAGAAATAACACATTTCTTTATCAGAAAAAGTAAGTGAGAAGTCTACATATGGTTCCATCTGAGGAAGAAAGATTGAGGGAAGTTCTCCACTATCTAACCAGGATTAAAGCCTAAAGCTCTTACCTAATTGAATGTGGCACAATGGGTTGCTGAAAGGGTACAAAGCAAATGTGCTAGAGTAGAGGAAAAAAATTGGCTTTAATAAACTCTTCCTAGGAGCCAAGCTCCACATTATGGTGGCAAGCTGCACAATAGCAGAATTGTCTTCAGGATATAAAAACTTCATACAGAATGTTGGCTTGATGCTCTGGTTCAGTTGAGTTGAGTGACTTTGGCCAAGTTATGGCCATTGATGCGTCACTCACTGGTGGGCTATTGGAGTAATGTGATTAATCCTGCCATTTATCAGTCAAAATGACTCTCTGTCACCAGTACAAGTGCCAGGATCACACCGATGGATGGAGGTGAAGCAGGGTACATTTCTCAAGTTGCTTTAGTCGGTCAGTATCCAGTTGCATAGCACTGTGTTCTCGTGGTCCCGACTTTTCCAAGAAGTTTGGCCTTCCTGCAGACAACCCAAATTAATGTCAAGTCCAAATGGGTTCTCCGTAAAAACATTTGACTAACTCATTGCCTGGATCTTAACATTTGCGGCCAAATTTCCAGTCTTCCTGCTGAATAATTTCTTGTTGGAAAATGTCAAAAAAGGGGAGACATCAGAGGCTTCTGAGTCAAACCGTTTCCTCCCACACACCTGAGTCACGGGTCAAGGGTTTTACCAATTTCCTTTCGAAGACTTTTCCTAGGCTCCCGTCTAAAAAAAGTGTAGTGCCAGATAGATGGGAAGTAGGGATGTGATTAGGAAATCACTTGTATTTTTTAAATGTTGGATATGATCTTCTTGCCAGGGCTTTCCATTCACTGTCTTTGAATAGAAATCTGGTATTTCTGAGGAAGTGGTGGTGGTAGGAGGATGTCTTTACATGGTAATACAAAACCTGTCGCAATCTGGTGAGCCCTTGGAGTGGCGTGCTTAAAAGGGTTCTTGTCACTGGGAGTACTCACTGGAGCCACGCCAGTTCCCTGGGGAAGGCTGGTGTCTGCTACTTGCAGAGCTGGCTGTCAGGTTGGTCTTGTGTGTTTGTAATTAACTACGATGTCTGGATGTTGATAGAGTGAGTCTGGCCAATGGTTCCCCTCCAAAGAGGGGTTTCCTGGCTAGCTCTCCTGTGTCAGAAATGCCAAGTTGGGAGTTGCCTGGAGACTCCAGAGATGCAGATTTGCTTGGCTGAGCTCCGGTTGTGAAGCCAAGTGCCGAGAAAGCAGATCAGAGACCTAACCTGAATTATAATCAGTGGGCTTCTCCAACCATTTGGCTCCTCTGCTTTCCAATGTTATGTTTAATGTTTTAAAGCATATTTAGTAAACATGTCACTAGCAATTGCCAGTCCTTAGGCTCTCCCCACTCTTTCCTTAATGATTTTTCCTTTTATTTTGGGTTAGTTTGGGAAGCTGGTTTTGCAATGTGTGTGTGCGTGCGTGAGCATGCATGTGTGTTGTTGCAGGCTAGATAGATTGGCTAGCCAGATTATTTATTTTTAGTATCTCATTAGCTTGTTTGTAGCATCCACTTCTTATGCACCAGGTAAATAAACTTAATTCCCTGCTTTTCTTTTCTTTTCCTATTTTTAAAATGTTTTTATTTATTTATTTTGAGAGAGAGAGAGTGAGGAGAGGAGGGGCAGAGAGAGAGGGAGAGAGAATCCCAAGCAGGCTCCACACTGTCAGCGCAAAGCCCGATGCAGGGCGCAAACTTGAGAACCGTGAGCTCATGACCTGAGCTGAAACCAAGAGTTGGACGCTTAACTGACTGAGCCACCCAGGCGCCCCTTAATTCCCCACTTTTCTTATCAAATTTGGCTAGTTCTCCTCTCTTGAGATAACTGAGTTTAGGGTACACATCAGTTACCACAACAAATTTTTAATTTTTAGGCTCATGCAAGGTGTACTTTCTTTTCCTGATTGAGTTTGAGGAACAATATTTCTGTGTTTTACCTATGTAGACTATGGCCACACTTTACCAATTGGTGAATGGCTTGCTTATTAATTCTCAAATGTCAGTATGGGATGAAGTTGGAACCTTTGGTCTTTCTAGTTTCTGCCTCCCTCTTCTTCCTTATCTCTACTCCTCCTCCCTACAGTATCTTTTTACCCTGGTCATTTTCTAGTTTTGTGTGGATGCCCGAATGTATCATGTTGCTTCATTGGCTCTTGTCTCCACACATTGTATTAATTTCCTACGGATGCTGTAACAGACTGCCACAAACATGGTGGCTTAAGCAGCAGAAATCTATTTTTTCACAGTTTTGGGGGCTGGAAACCCCAAAATCAAGGGTCAGCAGGTGCATGTTCTCTTTGTAGGCCCCAAGGAAGAATCTGTTCCATGCCTTCTCCAAGTTTTGGTGGCTGCCAGCAATCCTTGGCTTGTGCTCACAGTCTGTGTCTCTGTGGTCACATTGCCTTATCCTCTTCCATACAAATCTCCCTCTTCCTCCCTCTAATAAGGATGCATGTGATTGCATTTAGCACACACTCAGATAATCCAGGAATAATCTCCCCATCCCAAAACCCTTAACTGAATCACATCAGCAAGAATTCCTTTTCCATTAAGGTAACATTTACAGGTTCTGGGGATTAGAACCTGGATCTCCTTTGGGAAGTCACACACATGCCTGTGATTCTCTTCCACCCTTTGTCACCAAGTCAGTGCTACTCAGACTATCTCTGATAAAAGGTCATTAAAAAAATTTTAAATGCACTTCGTTGCAGACTTCTTTGTTTAAAAAATCACATGCTTGGACTTTGCAGCAATACCAGATTTCTATAAAGGTTTCAACTCTTACTCTTGTCTCAAACCAGACCAGTAACACTGCTACCAGTCCAGACCATACTTTGAGTAGCACTTATCTAAAAGACTGTTCATTCAAGCACTGCCTTTACCAGGAATCTTTTCTGGCTCACCATTTTGACTCTGCCCTATGTTTCCATGGTTCCTAGAATACTTTATTCTGCTCCTTATCACCTTTTTCTTCAATATTTGCCTTCTCCTCTAGCCTTAAGCTCCTTAAAAGTAAGAACCATGCTTTGTTGGGCTTTAAGCCTAGCATAGATCTTGATACATACTAGATGCTCAGTAAATATTTGTGGAATGAATATATGAGATACACATGAAATCTGGAGGTTGTATCCAAGATAAACAGAAAGAAGACTTATTTGGGGAAAATTTGAGGAAAGGATGAAGCTAATGAAACTTAAAGGAGCCTAGGATGGTGTGGTAGATTGCAAAAATGGTCTTCCTCTCAAGATGGAAATCTGTTTCCTTATCCTTTAAATATGGACTGACCTAGTAACTTGCCTTAACCAATAGAATGCGGCAGAAATTATATATGGAGTCTGAACTAGCACTGAGAAACATCATAGCTTCTGTTACCCTTTGCCACCATATGAACAAGGCTGGCTTGGGCTGCTCTACCTTGTATATAGAGGTATCGTTCATCCATCTGAGCCTTCCAGATATGTGGGTAAGCTCAGTCAAGCACAGGTGAGACCAGATTAGTACAGAATAGACACCTTGCTGAGCCCAGCCCAAGGTGATAATACACAGAATCATGTACTAAATAAAATGGTCATTATTTTAAGCCACTGAGGATGGCACTTTGTTATACAGCAAAAGCTACTTGATCCACATAAGAAATCAAAAAATGGGGCATGAAGGTTAGTGAACAATTGTCCTCCGACTGTGCCTGGGCAGAATAGACATGGGTTCACCTTGTGAGGGGAAGGATTAGGGTTAAAGGTCAGAAAGCACTTTTTTCTTTGCAGACTGTCCAACATTAGAACACTAACATAGCCAGTAAGAGGGTTTAACACAGAAGTAATTTGAGTCTCTGGTTATGGATCAGATGGGTGCTAACGGATCCTCATAGAGCTTAAAACCAAGACCTGTCTTTAGAAACAGAGTCAATAAATAGGCAGAAGTTGACGATTGCTCAATTCATCCTAATTATATAAAAAATGACAATGAGTTTAACAGAAGTCTACAAAAAATACAAAGGAGAGAAGAAAGCAGTTGGGGAATACAGCTTTTGAGTCTGATAGTTACAGTTGCACTTGTGCTTCTTCCTCCTCATGACTCATTTGGTCATCCTCTTTATCATCCCCTCCACAAATATGTGCCAAGCACCTCCCAGGTGTTGGGCATAGGACTATATACCAGATATTCAATGGTGAGTGGAGCAGACACAGACCTCACAGATCTGATAGTTTGTCAGGAAAGACAACCCAACAGGCAACCATTAAGCTTTGAAGATTAGGCTTTTTTGCTTTTTTTCAGACACATCTGGCCATGCCTTTCTACCTCTGTGATGCCTGCCATCGTGTATAGCCAAGCCTTTAGCATCTGTACCTTTAGCATGATGCTTAGATTATTTCATGATTAGTCTAAAATCAGCCATTTAAATCATGCATTGCTAAGTTTTTGACATGGATCATGACTGAATCAAGGAGAGTAAAGTTAGAAGGTGTGAGAAAAGAAGTAATAACGGAGCAAATGCAGACCTTTATGGGTTTACAGGTGAGCCTATTTGTACCAGGCTATGGTGAACATTTTAAACTTCTGCTATAAAACATCTGGGGCCTGAGATAACAAATCAGATATATTGCACCCAACGTTAAAAACATCTCATAATTTACCACAATAAATCAATCAGTGTTTTCCAAGAAATACTGGAACTGAAACAAGAGTTTAGTAAAAACAGAAAAATCTCTAGAAGTTTAGTTGATTTAAAGGCATTTCTTGAAATATTGAATCCCAAGGGCCAGAGCACACTGTATTAGAGAGATCCTTGAGAGATGTTTTTACAAGTTAGGGAAAAATGGCTTCCAGAAAGTTGTTAATTATTTGGTAAAAGGAACACAATTGCTAGATCACTGAAACAGTCAGTTCTCAACTACCTGAGGGCCAATTGTTCCAAATCTGTGCCTTTTTGATCCTGTGTCCATTTCACTGCACAGTACCACTACCATCCAAAGGGTTGGCTGAAGAAGGCAGAGGCCATGTAAGTCAAATCAGCTGCAAATTAACAGCACATTAGCTATGCTCGTTCTATGAATAGCTTCAGTCTCTGAGAGACTGACTTCATCTTTCCAACATGGTGGTCTTGTATTTATTTTTTGTGGATTTTTTTTATTCCACTGTCCTTGTCCGTAATGACAGTGGTAGATAGCCAAGAGTAGGTGACAAGAATACAGTTTTCTATTTCTTCCATTAATTTTGCTTATATCTTTTAATTTTTAGTATACTATACCTCACCCAAAGTTTTCCTTCTGAAAATGTTCTCAGAAAGGTAAAATAGAAAGACTATGGGACTGGGTACCAAGAAACAGACTTCTACTCATGGCTCAGAGATCATCTAACTTCTCAATATTCAGTTTGTGTATCTAAAACACAAACAAAATAGTGGATTCTAGTCCTTGTTATGGGCAGGAGGGTGTTCTACAAGGAGAGGGAGGCGCTATACAGAGGTTAAAAGCACCGTGTAAATGTAATATAACATTTTAAATTCAAACGCTTGATATTATGCTCTTTGGAAACTACTCCTGACGTGACTCTCAGTTCTAATCCAGTGGCAAAGTGAGGTTGTAGATGGCTGACTGTGGAAACTTCCCTTCCATGTTTGAAGTTGGTTCCTCCTCACCGCCAAGGTCTTTCTTCTTGTTTTGGTGTCAGAGCTCAGCAGCTCATTTTTCGTGGGTTGGCAGTTGTCCATTGACTCTCTCCTGAAAAACTGTAATTGACCTAACTTTTTAATTCACAGGTATGACATTAAACTTGGGAATTATAAGATTATTTCTTCCAAGTCACAATATGCAGTGTGCACACAGAACATTTTAGGGTTTGAAATTTAAAGAACGTTTCATTAAATGTCTCTGCTGTATCAATTCCAAAACCTTAGAGGCATTTTTTTTTTTAATAAGAGGATACTGTTGAGAATTTGAGTCATTGAATTCCTTTAAATCATTCTCCTTTGATGAGGAAAGCCCTATAAACATCTTATCTTGCTCTGTTTAAACTGCAAGGGAAAACACACATAACACCTATACAGACTTATGCATACATACTCCAGAAATAGGAAATACTCCATGATGAAAACCTAATGATTATATCTACCTATTACATTAAATAAATAAATAAATAAATAAACAAATATATATATATATATATATATATTTTTTTTTTTTTACATTTATTTTTGAGAGAGAGCACAAGCTGAGAAGGGGCAGGGGCAGAGTGAGATGGGGATCTGAGGCGGGCTCTATGCTGAAAGCAGAGAACCTGAAGCGGGACTCAAACTCATGGACTGTGAGATCATGACCTGAGCTAAAGTTGGATGCTTAACCGACTGAGCCACCCAGGTGCCCCACCATATATTTTTTAATGGCTCTAAGTAAAGTATATTTTACTTTTTAAAAACATGGAAAGCATTGACAAAGAGGCCAAAAACATTCATTATAGAGGCCACATGGTATAAGGGAATGGCTCTTGGACCAAGGACCAAGACACCTCTGCTATGAACTTGTGACCATGGTAAACAACTTAAGTCCCTGAACCTCAGTATATAAGGAGCTGAGCTCAGTAGCATTTATGAGATTCCTTGCAACTTTAAAATTGTATTTTAATACCAGTATCAATTCCAGTGTACTATATTTTTTGCTTTCTCAGTGGTTAGGGTGTAGGATAACTTCTTTTCTTCTCCCTCCATTCTTCCTTTCCTTTCTTGTATGAGAATAATTTCCATGCATGTCTGTGATGTTCCTAGCACAATGCTACAAGTGATAAGATAGCAGTGATAAAGACAGACAAGGTACTTGCCCTCATGCAACTTGTGTCAGTGAACCCAGAGAATAAATAATAAGTCTGGTAAAGTCTATGAAAGATGGCTCCTGTTGTCTAGGATAGCCGAGGTGATAGACTATCTTAGGAAAAGCCAAGGTAGATCCCTGTCTGGTCATTTAGGCAGAATTTTACTAGTTTGTACTGTCTAACAGAAGAAAGTTTGCATTTAGAAGCTAGAGCCTGGAAGGCAAAGGGTAGAGCATGCATTAATGAGTACCCATCTTCCAATTGTTTGGTCCCACAGTCTCTTTTCTAATCTCTATTAGAAAAGCAGATTGAGAGATCAGGTGTCCTGACCTGGTCACTGAGCAATAGGAGCCAATTTTCTGTTTGTTAGAGGAGAGCACTGACCACCCCCACCCCCTCCCTTGCAACCCACAGGGCCCTACATGGTTATAGATGATGAACCAGAGACGACTTGTATTTTAAACAGCTGAAGAGTATGAAAAATTCTTCATAAAAAGAGCTTTTGTCTCCTTTGTTGATATTCAAAAGAGGGTGAAAATAAGGTGATTCTAGACATGGTTTGGAGAAATTTCCTGAAAAATTGATCTGAAACTTGTGATAATCTTTTGCCAAATGAAACGGGCCCAGATTCTTCAATTCAGATGCCATGCAGCACCTCCAGGAATCATTACAACTCTTATCTCCTGGAAGAGGAGTTGGCATTCTACAGAGTCTTTTGTCACAGAAAAGAAGGGATCATCATAAATTTCAAGCGGAGGTTCATGTCCCTCATTTCATAATACAGCCAGCCATGCTAGTGAAGCAAGGTCTTCTGTGAGGGTTAAATGAGTTAGCGGGTGTAAACAGATTAGCCCAGTACTCGGCACGTAATGAGAGTGCCAAGTAGGAATTGTAGGATACTTAGGTGACAGGCACATACCTGTACTATCCGATACCACAAAAAACGCTTAAGTGATTTAATACACTAGAAATAAACATAGGCTTTATTTTATTTTCTTTGATATTTTTAGTAGAAGCTACATATTTATTTCATTTTATAATACTAGTCAGGTACTCACACTGCAAATACCATTGCTTCCTCTACTTGTTATGGGGCCAGAAATTCATCACCGGAGTTTCAATTGTAGAGAATGAGAATTTTTCTGTTTTCAAAAGTCTTTGGGGGGAGTCTTTGGGAGAGGGAAAACTTCAGCTTCTTTAGGCCAGCATCTAATGAGACAGTTGGGAAGAACAAAATAAACCAAATAATTCTTGAAAACTGCCTTCGAATACAATTGTGATCCAAGAGGGAAAATGGAAAGTGTTAACTATTGAGAGACTGCTATGTATTAGAGCAATATTAGGCATTCTTATCTGATTTTTCATTTAAATCGTTTAAGTGGTTATGTCCATTTTAATAAGCGAGGATATTTAGTGCCTCTATGGTTAGGTGCTAGAATTTAGAATCAGGTTTGCCTAATTTCAAAGTCAAATTCATTTCTCATACTGTCAAAGGTAGGAGAAAGTAGAGAATAAGAAAAGGGGTTAGGTTGGAGTGGGAAGGCATTTGCTTGGAACAAGCCTTGGGATAAAAACAGGTAAATAGGAGAATTTGCTTATCTTAGTCTGCTGGGGCTGCCATACAGAATACAGTAGACTGAGTGGCTTAAATAACAGATATTTATTTTCTCACAGTTCTGGAGCCTTGAAGTCTGAAATCAGGGGGCCAGAATGGTTCGTTTCTTGTGAGCTTTCTCTTCCTGGCTTGTAGGTGGGCTCCATCAATGTGTGTGCTCATATGACCTGAACACAAGGGGAAGGGAGGAGAGAGAGAGAGAGAGAGAGAGAGAGAGAGAGAGAGAACGAGAGCAAGAGCCAGAGCAAGTGAGCATGAGAGCATGAACACAAATTCTCTGGTGCCTCTTCTTATAAGAAAACTAATCCTATCAGATTAAGGCCCCATTCTTATGACCTCGTTTAACCTTTATTACCTCCTTGTAGACCTGATCTCTGAATACAGTCACACTGCGGTTTAGGGTTTCAACATATAAATTTGGGGAGCAGGGGACACAATTCAGTCCATAGCAATACTTTCTCTGAGTTAATGCTTGTCTATGTCTACTTTATTTTTGTATTCCCAATGCTTAATATGGTTCCCATAATAAAATGCAATAACTTATTTTGCATGAAATAATAAATGAATGCATGAATAAAAGCAGTTGGAGGTTCTTGCTTTCTGAAAGGCTATAAAAATTGATGCTAAGGTATAATAGGATAGTAAAAAGACCTTTCAGCAGTTTAATTTTCTTTTTTTGTCTTCTTTTATTTTTTTAAAGTAATCTCTGTACCCAGTGTGGGGCTTGAACTCACGACCCAGAGGTCAAGAATCTCATGCTCTGCTGACTGAGCCAGCCAGGTGCCCTGCAGTTTAATTTTCTTTAAAAATTTCCCAAGAGTTTCCATTAAATATCTTACTAGATATTTAGTTTTAATCTAGAGCAGGGCTTCTCAACAAGGACACTATAGACATTAGGGATCAGATAATTCTTTATTGTGGGGGCTGCATAGTGCACTGTAGGATGTTTGGGAGTATCCCTGGCCTCTACCCACTAGGTTCCAGTAGTGCCCTCCACCCCAGTCATGGCAATATAAATTGTGTCCAGACATTACCAAATACATGGAGAGGCAGGGGTGGAGCGTGTGTGGCAAATTCATTTGAGAACTACCAATCTAGGGTCAAGACGCTAGACTGTATAGTATTATGGGTCTTAAAAAGGCTTCCCAATTTCAAAGCAGAGAATCTGTTTCAATTTCATTAGGAGGCATGATCCCTTGAGCCTTCCCTCGTTTCTCAAACTTTGGCACCTTTCTTGACTTCACATACCTCATAGTTTTAACCTCATAGAGCCCACACAGAATTCCGGCCTCGCCCCCACTTTTCTCGACCACTTGTCCTGCTGCCATTCTTCTGTTGACAGTTCCTAGTCCTAGGAAGTGTCCATTCTTTGATCCTGCTTCTAGTAACGGTCAATTGAATAAGCAACAAATATGGCATCTTCAATACACTTCTTCCTGGTTCTGCTGCAAAGATATGTTCTCTAATCTCAGGTAAGCAGTGACCTGCAGCTTACCTCTCAACTTTCTAGTGAATTCCCCCCTCTCAGATTCTGTCAACAGATGAAGCTCATCTACAGCATTCCATTTATGTGGAACCTCCCATTATATTCTCCCATTATTTTATTGGCTCATTTTATAGCAAAACAAAAGGGATTGTCCAAACAAAATGTTTAGAACAAGAAGAAATTTCAATGAAATACTTGATTCTATTAAAAATGCAGAGGTGCTATAACATTCAAAGTGTCAGATTCCCCTTAGGAATGTGGAAAACCTAATTAATGGTGCTTCTCCCTTGGAAATGCCATAGGAAGCCCACAGCTACTAATACTCAACAATTTTGGTGCAAAAGCAAACAGTTCCAGCAAGCTCTGATTTGGCTGCTCAGATGTCTCCACTTTAGGGACCATCTCTTTATTTGCTCTGAAGGAAAGTCCATTCTCCTATCCAAGCATTCTTGGTCTTCTTCCTTGTCACCTTCTTCATATTATGTCCCCCTCTGCCAAATTTCCTTGTTGTCACTTGCATCTTCAATTTCTCCTGTTCTAGTTGTCTTTTCTTCTGTTCCTGAACACTTGCTTCGTGGTCTCCACCCTAAATTAAAAAAACAGAAATCTCTCTTCCTAATCCAGTCGTTCTCAATCAGAGGAGATTTAACCCCTAGTGAATATTTCACAATATCCAGAGACGTTTTTGTTTGTCACAAACAAGAGGAAGGGTGTTTACTGGTATCTAGTGGGTAGAAACTAAGGGTGCTGCAAAATACCCTAAAAAAAGATCATAGGACATTCTCCCCCCAACCCCCAACAAAGACTTACCTGGCTCCAGATGTCTTCCTTTCCTGAGGTTGAGAGTGTTCAACCCTATAATTACTTGGAGATACTGCACCACTTCTGCTCTTTCTTTTACTTTTTAACTTAGAAAATTCATGCACATCTGCTGTCATGCTTACCGATCAGTCACACTCATTTATTCCTTAATCTACTGCAATCTAACTTCCTTCCATTGGTCACCAAATCACTCAAATCAAGTGACCCCAGTCCAGCCCTTAGTTTCCCAAGCTTCTCTGAAGTAAGTGATGCCACCTTCCCAGCCTGTAGCTTGGGAAACGAGGAAAGGGTCAAGAGATCCTGGATCCCAGTGAGGTTAAAGCAAAGTCTCTGGAGTGGGGAAGTCTAAGATTCACTGTATTCTGTGATCTAAAAACTAGACTTTAGATGAGTGCATCTGAAGTGAATTTGCTACCCTTTCCCAAAACATTCTCCCCACCTAGAAACAATTTAAAAAAAATTTTAATGTTTATTTATATTTGAGAGACAGAAAGAGAGAGAGCGTGAGTGGGCAAGAGGCAGAAAGAAAAGGAGACACAGAATAAGCAAGCTCCAGGCTCTGAGCTACCAGCACCGAGCCTGATACAGAGCTCGAAGTCGTGAACTGTGAGATCATGACCTGAGCTGAAGTCAGATGCTTTACCAACTAAGCCACCCAAGCACCCCTAGAAACAGTTTTTATTGCCAGGATTGGGGCAAGAGGCACTGCTGGAATTCAATGGGTAGAGGCCAGGCAGGCTGCTAAACCTTCTATAGCCTCTTCCTTCTCCCTCAGCCTTAGGCCTCCTTCCTTGACTCTGCTCTGTTTATCTCCTCTAACCAGACAAATCTGTTTCCATTAAATCTACAGTCTCCTCTTCCTCCTTTTCTTTGTGTTATCTAGTCTACTGGTGTGTAAGCTCACCAAGAGCATTTTAATCATCCTGGACATCTGTAATGCCTTACAGGGTGGCTTGCTTTGGAGGATGGCCCAATAAATATGTTTGCTTGAATTGGTGTTAAACTACATAGATGTCTATGTTTAAACATCTCACGAAACAGCACCCACACCTCACGAAAAATGCTTGAGCAAAACTTGGAGCTTTTGTATATCATGTTACATCTTCCCTAAATTACTCTGTGATAGTAAAACAGGCCTGTGGAGAGCCACAAGGAAAGGGTGACAGAACTTGAATTTTGTCGCTGACACTACCGCTAAGGAGCTGTGTGACCTTATGAAACCTGGTATTGCTCTTGGGTATATTTTCTCATCTATAAAACAAAGGACCCTTGAGCAGATAAGCATCAAGATGCTTTCCAACTCCAAATTTCTATGATCCTAAATAGAAAACGTGAAATTTGATTGCTAACAAAACAGTTTTATTTCACCAGGTTTTAAAGTAAAAGGATGTTCTGAAGTTGACCTAATCAATTAATATGCATATACATTTTTATGAATCAAATACAGTGTTTAGATATATATGTGCATGAGTATTTTTAACTTTCCATCAGGTAAAGCTTGTTAAGACCAGGCTTTATTCCTAGATCAAATGTTCCAGAGGGGTTCTAAGTGAGTAAAACAAGTTAACCATAAAAACACAGATCAGCCTTAACAATTTTGTCAGAGATAATGACAGTGTAGTAGAGGGAATTTGAGAAACAATTAGAAATTGTGTGGGGTTCCTCCCCCCCCCCACAAAGCACATGTTAAATTAACCAGTAATCTTTGAAACTGTACATACCTGATGATTATTTTATGATATCTTGTATTTAAAAAAAAAAAAATAGGTCCCCAAACGCTAGATTTACAGCACTGCAGAATCCCACACTGTTGCAATGCTGTCTTCAATTCAGCCACTTCATATTGAAATTTCACACACAATAATTGGCTGACCTTCACAGCTATGGCAGAAACTAATTAAAGCTGTAAGGCTGTGCTAGCAATGCTTTTGTGCGAAACGTGAAGTTTGGTGATAATGAAATATGGGGTGCAGATGTTATTGTCTTAGATAGACTGTGCCCTTGGTTCACACTAATGAAGAACAGCAATTATTAAACAAAAAGTATTTTTTACCCATTAATTATTTTGTGTTGTGATAGTAGAAATAAAAACACTGTGGCATCTCTCCTACCAGCTTCTCCCCGAAGTGATTTTATGGAACTTTTCCAGCTGACTTCTGTTTCATTAGACATCCAGTTTCTGCTTTCTTCTCCTCCTGATCTTAGACCTTTGGGAGCCTCAAGCAAGGACCCGGTTAGGTTCAGAACGCAAAGGGTAAAGGGCAAGCTAAAAAGGGTCACCCATAAAGATTTTCAGACAGCTGGAAGATTAAATAAATGAAGCTTTTTGGAAATAACTTCACACACCAAACAGAGATGTCAGTAGAAATATGATGCCCTCCACACTGTTGGGGTATGATAGACAAAGGTCACTGCTGCTATTGAGGTGCAAGTGGAGAAATAAAGCAGGCCCGAGCTCTGTTTCTTGGTTGTTAGGAGGCTGAGTTTCTGTTAATAGGTCAGTGTGGCTTGCAAGACTTCCACTGGGTCAAATATAACAAATCACAGGTTTTCAACAATTGAAGAAAAACACTAGAATAAATAAAAGGCACATTGTATAGTTAAGTCTTAACTTTTCGTGGGCTAATAATGGAGTCTGCTTCTCTTTATCCGTCTCCTCACTGGCTTTAGGCCACTCAGTTCTCAGTAACAGGGTGGAGATGGGAGGGACATGAGTTAAAGTCAGACTGGCCAGTTTCCCTATTTGGGGGAGGAGTTTGAAATTAGATGCCAAAAATAACATTTAACAATTACTTGTGTAATTTTATCTGTTATGCATGCCCCATATTATCTGTGCTCTCCTACATTGGCATCTTAAGGCATTATCTATCAGGTGCCAGCTACTAAAACACAGCAATGATGAAGGGTAGGAAGTAGCAGAAGAAGCAGGAGGGGAAGTAGGCACCAGTGGTTTATGTCACCTTAGATTAGGCAAGGAAACAAAGGTTAGTGCTTGGGAGGGAAAGGACCAACGACCATGAAAATACCATGTAGGGGAAGATGTGCCGTAGAACATATTTTAGTCTTTCAGTAACAGAATATTCAGTGGGACTATGAATTCGAGGAGTAATTAATAAAGGTAGTAATGGGTAACATGACTGTTGAGACAATGCGTCTCTTCATTTTAGGGAAATGGTAAGAACTTCCTTTATAAAGGATAGCTATATATATATTGTCAGATGAAAACATAAACTTGTTTTATGGTTATAAAGAAGTTCAACTGTGTAGAGAATGGTACATGTGGTAGCTGAATAGCCAAAGGAATAGACCATACCATTCATTAGACTATCGCTGCTCAGCTCCAACTCCACCCTTCGGTATGCTGCTTTTGATAATAGAATATTTCTTCCTTGCCATCATGCACAGTGTTAAACTGTTTTATAGAGAGGGTACTGCAAGGACAGTGGAGAAGGAAAGGCCATTCTTCCTGGATTCCTGTATTCTCTGTTTGCTCCTGCAGCATATGGTGGCCAGAAGCTCATGGGGTACCAGTTGTGCTCAGCACCAGCAAGTTTCATCAGAATTACCCATTTAGGTGGCTTCTCCCACACCCCAGAGGGTGACTTTGAAGAGTTCCACTGGTGCAGCAAGCTTCTCTGCCACACGGTGGGCCATGATCACATGCTCTCCAAGGGCATCTGGATCTCAGTCCTTGAAGGAAGGAGGGCTTCCTGGGGTCCTTCGCCTCACTTCTAGAGGTAGTGGCTGCTTTCTACATCCATTTCTGTAATCGGTTACCTACTCCTGGCAGATGATCCCCTCTTGTAGTCAATAATCTTTTTCATTCCACTTTCCTTGTTCAAATTACTGTGTCTTTTCTGTCTCCTGATTGGAATCTGATTCAATGATCCTCCCATCTTTAGTTCAACAACTTCTAAAAAAGAAAGAAATGAAGCCTTTTATTATCATAACTTATTGAGTTAAATATGAAAAATGTGCTGGAAAAGGAGGTATTGGTAATAGTAGGAATAGTAGAATATAGAATGCAATTGAAGCAATTGTCAGCTTTCAGAAGAAATAGCCGTGAATTACAAAAGGTTACAATACCATGCAATTTTCAATATGAAGAACAAAGCAAGAATATACCAAAAATTTTAACTTTACCATATGCCAAATAAAATAGTAAGTGAGAGACTGAAATACAGAAAATGGCAAAAAGTGATGACACAGGCACATTGCCCCATGTCAAAATTGCAGCGTGTCCACTTAGGGATTACAAAAGGCCTCTAATATTAAATTCTTTGGGCCAAAATGTAAAGCAACTACATTGGAGTAGCCCTGACTTCCAGTGCAGAAGGAGACTTAGATTGTCTCTACTTCAGGAACTGGTTTTGCTTCTGTCACTGTTCATCCGGAATACATCTCCAATTCATTTATTTGAGGCAGACTCCTTAGCATCACTAAATTGTATAGACACAAGATCCCATACACAGCCCTCTCTTTACAGCATAATCATCATTTTCCTCAGCAAATGTACCATTACACACAATATGATCAATAATGGAGTGGATGCAGTTAAATAGAGCAGTAAAGAGACCTAGCTGGGCACATTAATGAGAGGCAGAGCAGAGCAATGGAAGTCCGCCCTTCCCCAAGGAGAGAAATTGCCCCTAGGATGTCAAACCATGTTTCTCCTCAGGCTGCTTGGCACGTGGACCTATCAATACCAGGAGTGGAGCTTTGTGATGGTAGAGGCTGCCCATGGGAATGGCATCTGGGGAAAGCAATTCAGGCAAAAAAGAGAGGGTCTTAACTTGCTCAGCGGGAAATAAGTGAATTGCAGTGCTCCTGACCAGGTGTCTTGTCTGACACTTCTATGCTAGGAGTGCCCCTTTGGCTTAGAAAAAATAATGTCAAACTTTGTTTCAAGCCAGAGCCCTGGGGACAGCTAAAACTGGGTTGCTGCAAAGAACTACTTTTTTAACCAGAGGCTGAGCAAAGTGCTGCTAATAAAACATCAGATGTCCTTCTGGCGGTTTCTTTCGGACTAGGCTGACTTTTGAATGATGGGTCTTTGGCATCTGCCTGTTTTTAGCAAAGTTTTAACTGTGAGGTCCTGTTTGTGTTGGAACCTTATTTGCCCCCATGAGGGTAATACTGCTTTAAGCCGGAAATAGAGAATGACAGTGACTGTGAAGTCAGTTCTTGTGAGTGTGTCTAAGTTACCAGGGAGGGCAGTTTGCTCTCCTTCTACCAACTACTGTTAGGAGCATGAGGAAATTGCTGCCCTACTCTACTAGTATTATAAAGTGTATTGCTGGTTGTCCCCCTAAATCAGTGGTTCCTAAACCAGGCGTGCTTTGGGGATGGGCCCTGCCTCTGGATATTCAGATTGAGTAGGTCCTGGGCAGGGGACGAGCATCTGTATTTTGAACCAGTATCCCCGTTGGTTTCCACACAACTGTTCTGGGGACTATGGTTTAGTAATCACTACACCTAATGATACAGATTCTTCAAAGGCCAGGAGGGCCTAATGTGATAAAAAGTTGAAAGTGGAAAAATTGGTGCTCTTTGGGACTCATTGCAAATTAGAAGGAGACCTGGCAATTTGGAGAGGTGGGTATTAAACTAGCACAACTAAAGATGGAAGAGTTTAAATGGATGTGGTACGGGCAGCACTATTGGTATAAGATCTGGCTCAGTCTGAATCCAGTATTCCCAGCACCATAATATACATCTTCAGGGGATACATTCTTGGTGTGTCCTCTGTCAGTGACACTCCTTGGAGCACAGTTGGAAACTGTGTTCAATAATCAACACATAAGAAGCACACTCATTATGGTTCAGTTCACGTATTTCATCATTGTGGCCTCCAAATTAGGAAAGGTGACTACTGTTGACCAAAGGGGATCTAGGACTGAAGGGTTAGGTGGCAGAGATTCCAAGGCTGAGGAGGAATGGGGAGAACATTTGGTCTACGTCACTTTGTAGTTTGGAGCATAAGAGGCAATTTGTTTTTCTTTGTTCCAAATCAAGAAGAACTTGCTTTTGGAATGCTGTTGAAGAATATCTTTTATTTTTCCATGGTGGGGATTCACTTATGCTAATTTATTCACACTTTTTTACAAGGAGCTCATTAAAAAGAGTAGTGCAAAGTTGAGAGACACATGTGATTGATATCAGGGCACAGCCCATAGTCAGGTAACAGGACAAAGATTACTGGTTCCATGGAGAGATCACACACATAATTGCCCTGTCAACAACCAGCATATGTTAAAGTCAGGTTCATGCATGCAAAATGTTTGTTGGCTCATTCTAAAGATAATGTATGTTCCATGTAGATTCACATGAAAATCACATACCCACAATATACATCAAAATTCTGAATAATTATTTTGTAGTTACACATTACACACCTCCTGCCAGGTAATCTTTCCCACTTAAAATATCTTATACCAAGTTGACTGGGTTGCCTCAGTCATGTTCATTGAAACCTGGGTTAAAGGTCACCTTCTTAATCATTCATTGGATCACAGTATATTATTATTTGTTACAGCATGTATGTTTGGATACATCTCAGGCCAAATATAGTTTCCCAGTGAAAATAATAAAAAATAGTCAAAACCTGATACAGTGTATTTCCTTGATTCAGAGCAATCATTTGTAAGATTCATCCTCAAATGTTTTGAAAGGAAAAAAAAGATAAAACCCCAAACATTAAATGCACACACTGTTCATAAGTAATGTCTTGATTTCAGAAATGCTAGAATATGAAAAAGGAAAAGAAAAGAAAGGAAAAACAAAACCAAAAAGCATATATCTTTTTTTAATTTTTTAAATTAAATATAATTTATTGTCAAATTGGTTTTCATACAACACCCCCGGTGCTCACCCCAACAGGTGCCCTCCTCAATGCCCATCACCCACCTTCCCCTCTTTCCCACCCCCCATCAGACCTCAGTTTGTTCTCAGTATTTGGTTTGCCTCCCTTCCTCTCTGTAACTTTTTTTCCCCCTTCCCCTCCCCCATGGTCTTCTGTTAAATTTCTCAGGATCCACATATGAGTGAAACATATGGTATCTGTCTTTCTCTGCCTACCTTATTTCACTTAGCATAATACTCTCCAGTTCTATCCATGTTGCTGCAAATGGCCAGATTTCATTCTTTCTCATTTCCAAGTAGTATTCCATTGTATATATAAACCACATCTTCTTTATCCATTCATCAGTTGATGGACATTTAGGCTCTTTCCATGTATCTTTAAACATGTATCTTTAAACTGAAGAAAATGAAAGCTATTGTATCACAAAAGATACAAAGTATTTTGTTTAATAGCATAAGAGACTGTTAAAAACTGAGAACAAACTGAGGGT